>NC_081412.1:459368157-459583157 GCF_030272615.1 Cryptomeria japonica
ATTTGACATCGAGAATCTCAACTTGATATGACGTGATTTAGTTAAGATGCCCCTAGTAACAAGGTTTAATTGATTTTCTTTGTTTGAAAATAATTTTGCTCGACTTTAGATGAGGATTTGAAAAAAAATATTGACTTTTGATGACGATGATCACTGAAAAGATGTTATGAGTATGCCCCCTTGGGAGAGAAATCAAAAGATAGCAAGGGTACAATGATTGTAGGAAATATTTAGTGATGATAATTTATTTGAGCACAAAGAGTGATGTTGAAGTGTAAAATAAGAGTTGATTGGAGAATGAAATTGACATTTAGAATTGAGCACAAGATGATTCAAAAATTGGCTTGAGGATGAAAGTGATAAGTGGTCAACATCATGAAATTTCGAGTAGAGAAATGACGTCGGTTTTACGTCCATCGAAGCAAGTTGAAAATTAGGGTTTGGGCTATATAAGGGGTTCAATGTGTCATTTTCAATTCATTGTTACCTCTCAAAGTTTGAAATTTGAAAAACCCTCTATGAAGAAAAATGGCCATTCCGATCCAGGAGCATCGATTCAAGTGCCAGAGACCTCATAATCGATTGTAGAACTACGACCCAGTGGTAAGTGATCAATCTTTAGCCTGTGCGTTGTGTAAATTTTAATTTTTTTGTTGATCTATTACATTTAATTTTTCTTTTGAAGTCATTTGCATTGTTTTGTCGTATGGTTGAACACCGTTTCTTGTACGACAAACTGTCCTCCCTCTATTTTGTCATATGGTATCATAGGGTTTGTCTTTTGGTTTTGTCCCATGAGTCGTATGAGAGTGTTCTTGAGTGACCATTGTATCATGCGACAAGATATTTTTTGTCATATGGACATGTTTTCTCATGTGATGTGTAATGTTTACTCGTATGAGTTTCTATTTTTCTATAGAAACTCATATGAAAAACAACAAGCATTTTTAGAGTCTAAACAACAATTTTGAATTTTGTATATTTGGATTCACAAGAATTTTTAACATATTTTAAGCACAAGTTGGATCACGTGCTAACAATTTGTATGTTTGATTTTGCAAATTTGTTTGCCAGATATTTAGTTTCGGTGTGTATTTCCACCGATGATGAGGCTAGTTTGTGGGTTATCAGATGCAGAGAGAGCACATATTGATTTGTGTGGATTTGGATATCTTTTACAGATGCTTGATATCCGTGTGAATCACGGGATGTTGACTGCATTAGTAGAGCATTTTCATTCAAAGCATAACACCTTCCATCTACCAGTTGGAGAGATGACCATTACATCAGAGGACATATATAGGATTCTGAGGATTTTGTTTGTTGGAGACAAGGTTGATTATGATTCTACTCAGCGACCAGGTGTTTTAGCATTGAGACGGATATTTCATGATGAGACTATTATTGAGTGCTCCATCAGGTGGGATGATTTGATGAGAAGATATGGTGAGAGTACCCTATGGCATGCATTTTAGTAGGTTTTATCGGTTATTTTGTTATGCTTGATAGAGGGCAGCAGGGTTTTCTTTGTGGTTGGGCCAGGATGCTTGAGAGGTTGTTGACTCATCCTATGAGATTAGGGTGGGGATCATGCTTGCTTGCCCATATGTATCATGAGATGCACAAGATTGTGTATCGAGAGGGGAAGAGTATGGAAGCAAGTGTTCTAGTTCTATAGATATGGGCATGGGAGCATATCCTAGTATGCAGATCGATAGTAGATGATTCTAGAGAGGTGCACCATCCTATTGTTTACTGTTATTCTGGTTATAATACTTAGCCCTATCTGGGCAAGATTGATTATTGGAGGAGGTAGTTGGATTATCTGATTGTTGTAGTATGGAGACCATATAGGGGTCCAAAGCTATGGGATGATCAGAGAGATCAGAGGAAGGACATGTTCATGACTTGACCTCTCATTGGTAGATTAGTGTCCATCATTAAGTAGTTGGTAGTATCTAGGGTGATGAGGCAGTATGGGAGACTGCAGGGTATATCCCATGAGTTCACAACCTATGCCCGATATGGAGAGGAGGAGAGATGAGGATGGGCACTGAGGCTATCATATGTGCTGAGTATGCAAGAGTTAGTGGGTTTACACCCACAGAGATGGGATTACTTAGAGGATGTTACAGATGCGAGGGTATTGCCCTAGTATAGAGATTGGTTCTAGAGACATCCTTTTCCTCAGTTTATAGATCCAGGAGAGCATGCACCTCTTATAGAGGAGGTTGAGGATGAGGGACCATCATAGGAATAGGTACCAGGTTAGGTATAGGGATGAGGGTAGGTACAGGGATGGAGAGATGATGTACCTAGGCAAGCAGGGGGTGATCTCAAGGCTAGTAGTAGTAGGGTACCAACTAGAGCTAGACAATGACAAAGAGGGAAGGGTGGATCTTTAGGAGTTATTGGGGTTGAGGCTAGTGGTGATAGGGAAGTAGAGGGTGGAGGTGAGGAGGAGAGAGCAGCTCCAAGGCAGGTTAGGCAACAAAGAGATGAGTAGGGAGGCGGAGAGGGAGGTGAAGATGTTGGGAGAGAGTAGGGGGTACTGAACGTAGTACGGTCTTTAAGATCAAGGTTGATAGGTTTACAGTCACAGTTGATAGTGGCATAGACACATCTTGTAGAGTGATACTGACAACTTGCAGAGGTTAGAGTAGAGTGTGTTGCTCTTCAGTGATAGGTTTTACATCAGACGAGTCATGCAGCCTATTATGTCATAGCTTATAGTGTAGCGATCCCAGTAGCACAACATGTTTTTCTGTATTCTCAATATATGGTTCGATCTGAGGGAGATAGGGCACCTAGATAGGACATCAGTCAGTAGGCACCACCTCCTCCACCTAGCGATGAGGGAGAGGCAGAGAGCTGGCTTTATTATCTCCTAGATTTTGTTATATACCCCATTTTTGTAGCCTATAAGATTATTGCTCCAATGAGACATTTTATTTGATAGTTGATATCATTTGTACTCTGAGACACTAAGATTATGATGATATATATGAGCTCTTGATTTGATTTCATCGTACTTGTGTTGATTGATTATGAGATGTCGTTCTATATGCTTTATTCTATATGTATGCATATATTTTCAGTGTGGATGTATGGATGTATGTAATATGAATGTTCATTTGTTTGTTCCTTTTTCATATGCAAATGAATGATGAAAATGAGTAAGGAGTAATGCAAATAAGTATATTATGAAATGTATGGATCTATATAAGATGCTCATATATGCAGCTAACATCTCAATAAACAAGTACTCGATCGGAGAAACGATGATGAAAAAGAGACTTAGTTGAGAAATGACGATGGCTTCAAACTCTCATAAAAAAGATAAAGAGATCATTGGTATCATGCCAAAATCACTCAAAATCCATAAAATTTAGAATGAATGCAACCTAAACCTAGTCACTGGATTTGGTATGCTTAATTTTCATCACTGAGTGTTTTACAAACACATCAGGCAAAATAGAGTCCCTTCCTTTTCATATGTAAAATTAATTATCTTGTCTGCAATGACCCTTTTTTTGTTCATATCCTTGGATAGATTACGCATGCATCCCAATTGCATATTAAAGAAATTCCCTCAAACAGACAAAGAAATGACTTCGACCTCTTTGTAGCATACAAATAAGCGGAGTCGAGGTATGTGAAGGCATTTATCACAGACACCCAACTGATTAGATGTTTCCAGATCATCAGAATCATTCCTACAAGCAGAAAATAAAGAAAAGTATTATGCCCCCAATCCTTGCTCCTCTTAGTCAAGATAGACTTCCTTGAATTACTCAGAGGGAATAATAATAGAAAACCAATGTAAAAGACAACACACAAAGAAAATTTCATGCATATCTCAAACAGTTTAGTGATTGTTTTCAGTAGTCTTGTTTTGCTTGTTTACTCAGTGATAAAACTCTACAGTAGTTAGGAGATACATGACTGACTCAGAGTGGATGACTTGGTACTACTAATAGAAAGATGACTTGGTTGAATTACTTAGGACATGTAAATTGATCAGTCAATTTCCCTAAGACTAGGACATTGATCGGTTTCAAGCCATGAGGGTTCCGAAAGAACCAAGATGTCACAAAAGTGACTAGAAGTTATGTATAAGCGAAAGAAAAGATGTAGGAAATCGGGAATGAAAATGGGAAATGCCAAGTTTGTGTTGATAGATGGAGTGCTTGAGTACAAGAGGTGCCTATTTACCAAGTTTTCACTTGCTTGGCAAAGATTCTTTTTTCTTTTTTTTAAAAGGATATTTTAGGATTTTTAGGATTTTTTTCAAGATATTTTAGCTATACAGATTGCTGGAGCAGAGAATACTAAGTGAAGAATTTCTTCAAGTGGATGGTGTTGATCATTTCATGGAGTTGTTCTCCTTCTGATGTTGAGAGTTGATAGGAATGAGAGCCAAAGATTGCAGTAACAATGAAGGGACCTAGCCAATTGGGTTCAAACTTCCCTTTGTTGTCTCAAAACTATTGATTTTTAGGATTTTCTCTCAGAACAAGGTCGCCAACCTGAAATTCTCTTTGTCAAACTTTCTTGTTATAACCTCTAGACATTCTCTTTTGATACGCTCTTAGATGATCAAATGCCACTTGTCAACGTTCATCCAACAACTCAATTTCTTGCAATCTAGATATTTTGTAATCTTCATCTGTAACAAGATCTTGCAAAGAAAGTCTCAAAGACGGTATTTCCACCTCAATAGGTAAGACTGCTTCGGACCCATACACCAAATAAAAAGGTGTAGCCCCAGTAGGTGTTCCGATACTTGTTCTATAAGCCCATAGTGTAGGATTGAGCTACAGATGCCAATCCTTTCTAGATTTATTTACTATTCTTTGTAAGATAGTCAACAGATTTTTGTTAGATGCTTCAGCTTGTCGATTACCTTGAGGGTAGTAGATGGATGACCAATGCTATTAATCTTGAATTTTTCATAGAGCTCATCTAGATCTTTAATTTTGAACTACCCTCCATTTTCAGTACAATGGAAGAAGGTATCATGTACCTGCTGATGATATAGGTAAGGATGAACATAGCTACTTGTTTGTCAATTTCTTTGATGAGAGGAACCACTTCTACCCACTTAGTGAAGTACTCAGTGGCAGTTATAATAAACTTGTGTCTGTTAGATGATTCAGGATAAATTTGGCCAATGAGATCAAATGCCCATTGTTGAAAAGGCTAAAGTGTGATGAAAGGTATGAGATCCCTTATTGGAGCATGTATGAGATTCCCATGTAGCTGACACTTCTCACAAGTTTTGGAAAATTTTATAGCATCTTTCTCCATATCTGGCCAGTAGTAGCCAACCCTTAGTAGTTTCCAAGGTAAAGTTAGACTGTTTGAATGAGATCCACAAATACCTTCATGGACTTCAGATAACGTGAGTTGGGACCCTTTAATTTCTAGACACCTAAATAGATCATTAGCGATGATGATGTACCATGAAGCATTTCAGATTAGGTTCCTTTTCTCATTATAGGTAAGATTAGCAGAGATAATTTGGTCACACAAGTAAGAATAAATGTGGCTATAGCGAGACGAGTCATGTCTAATAATAGAATAGATCATCTGGGACTCGGGAGATTCATAGGTAGGATAATGTAACTCTTCCACCAAGAATTCAAAGGGGAAGTTAGATTCTTTTAGTTGTGGTATAGATGCCAAGGTAGCCATAGTGTCTATTGCTCTGTTTGTTGATCTGGGAATCTACTGAAATGATACAAAGGTAAAGCATTTCTTGAGGTCATCAACCAATCTCTTATAAGGCATCATTTTCTCATCTCGAGTCTGATATATATCATTGATTTGGTTGATGATTAGCTGAGAGTCTCCATAGATATGTAATTTACAACCTTCCATTTGATAGCTAGCTTGATCCCATTTACCAAAGCTTCATATTCTACAATGTTGTTTGTGAAAGGGAAGAGAATCTCGTAATCCTTTGTGATTGAATATATTTGAGGAGTAATAAAAAGTATTACATCAACAAAACCATGTTGAGTGAAAGACCCATCAAAGAACATTTTCCATGATTGCTGAGTAAGGTGCATGATGGATTCATCTAGAAATTCTATGTGCAAAGGTTTATTATCTTCAAGAAGAGCCTCAAAAAGTTGATCTCCAATGACCTGTCCTTTGATAGCTTTGCTTTCTATATATTGAGTATCAAATTTTGTAAGAACCATGACCCATTTATCCAATCTTCCTATAAGTGTTGCTTTGTTGAGAAGGTAGTTGAGCGAATCAATCTTAGCCACCAGCTTGATAGAATGCGATAACATGTAGTGTCTTAATTTCTGTGATGCAAAGACTAATGCCAAAACATATTTTTCTATTATAGTATAGTTCATCTCATAGGACACCAGGGTCCTACTGATATAATATATATCTCTTTCCTTTTTATTCTCATCCTATTGTGCCATAAGTGCCTCCAGTGTTGTATCTATAGCTAATATGTAGAGAATCAAGGGATTACCTTAAATTGGTGGCATCAATATAGGTGGATTAGAAAGATATTCCTTGATTTATTTTAGATGGTGTTCACAATCTTCATCCTAGTTGTATTTGACTCCTTTTCACAATGTGTTTGTGAATGGTTGAGCTTTATCTGCTAGCTGAGAAGTAAAGTGCCTTATTGATTGGAGGAGTCCTTGTAAACTTCTCATTTGAATGACATTCTTTGGAGGTGGCATTTCCATGATAGGCTTAACCTTTTCTGGATCCACTTCAATTCCTTTTGCTAAAAAAATATATCCGAGGAGATTACCGGATGTAACTCCAAATGTACCTTTCTTAGGATTTAATCGGAGTTTGAATTTTTCCATTCTATCTAATACTGAACCTAGTTCTGATAGATGTGTTGATATTTTCATGGACTTAACTAGAGTGTAATCCTCCATGTTTTTGTGCATCATGTTATGAAAATTGTTGTTACGGCTCACTGATAAGTAGCACCCGCATTCTTTAAACCAAAGGGTATTACATTGCAATAGAAAGTTCCCCATGCACAGGTGAATGTTGTTTTCTCTTGATCCTCAAGTGCAATTTTGATCTGATTATATCCTGAAAAACCATCCATTAAAGAGTACATTTGATAGCTAGCAGTCATGTCCATGATCATGTCTATGTTGGGTAGTGGAAAATCATCCTTTGGATAGGATTTGTTTAAATCTCTGAAATCAATGCAAACATGGATTGATTTGTCAGGTTTAGAAATAGGTACAATATTAGATATCCTTTCGGCATAATCAATTGCTCTAATGAATCCAACTTTTAGTAATTTTTCTAGCTCAGCCTTAACAAGTAATGCAACATGAGGATGCATTTTTGAGAGTTTTTGCTTAATAGGTTTAACTTCAGGAGTGATAGAGAGAATGCATTATGAGGTCAGGATCCAGACCCGACATATCAACATATGTCCATGCAAAATTGATCTTATTTTCCATGAAGAAATCAACAAATTATTTTATTTCTTCAGCTGACAAGGATTGAGCTACATGTATGGTGTGTTGAGATTCTTCTATTCTACTATTTACTGGTTGTGTAGGTTCAATTAGCACCAATGATTTCTCTTGAAAGTGATCAGGCAAAACATCAAGTATCTCACTTTCAGGCACCTCAGAGAGGTTTTCACCGTTAGGTGCGTCCTTTATTTTTACTATTTTTTATTTTGACACCACCACAGTCTGGTTTTCGCCATCAGATCTCTTTCTTTTTATTTATTTTTGGGACTAAGATACTTGACACTCATTGTTGTCATGTGCTCACTTTGTTCACTGGTGGAAGAGTCCATTGGTTCAACTGCATTAAGATAGTAGGATAATGTATAGTCATTGGCAAATGTAGGTATATTCAAAGATTGGTCTTGAAGGGTATAGTGAATCAGTTCAAGATGTACCAAGGATAAAGTTTTAACAGCCTCAAGGGAGTTCACGGTATTATCATCATAACTTCAGACTGATAAGTTGAGTTCTAGAAGACTACCTTGTGTAAGTGTCTCAAGACCAGGAAGAGTTACAACACGATTATTGAAGTGCACATTAATATTTAGGGGACCTAACCCAACAGACCTACCACTAGCACCGTCCTCTACTTCAGACTAGACTACATATCGTGGTTTGACAGTAACAAGGTCAATAAGAAAAATCTCAACATTCATGATAGAGTAGTCATAGTTTGATGTTGAATAGGTATTGTCATAGATAGAGCTTATGTTAGAGTGATCAGAGTCATAAGATGAAGTTTCTTACTCTTCTTCAAGTGATTTAGTAAAAGTATGTATAGTATCAATATCTACATTTTTGATGTTGCAAGTTCCTTCGTGATTTGGTTCATTGATCACTTTTATTTGACATACCTATTGACATAATCTTCATGACTCTGTTAGTATTTGTCATCTTTTCCATTCATCTTCCTCTGGACTAGTGACTGGCCCTGCTTCTATAGCCTCTAATTCTTGTTTTGTAGTTCCATAATTGATTTGTTCTATCTCATTAGAGGGAGATATAGTAGGTGAATAATTTTCTTGTGTTCTTTCTTCTTTCAATTGTTGTTTATAGTCTTCTTGTTTTATTAGTTTGATTTCTTCTATTTCCTTTTGCAGATTTAAGTGTATTATCTCTTGCGCTTCATCTATGATATCACTAGATTCTTCAAGAGTTTCTTCACTAGATGTATCTTAAAGAGGATCCGGACCCCATTCATACTCATTCGAGTTAGTTTCTGAATCATCTATTTGCATTCTACCTGTGTATGTGACCGGAATGTTCAATGTTGCAAACAACTCTTTAATTACTTCAATTTCTTCTCTCATGTCTTCTGAGATTTCTACTCCTTGTAGTGTTATTACTAATACAATTAGAACTTGATTATCAATTTCTTCTTCTCTCTTGATTGCCAATTCTTCTTGTTCATTTTCATACTCTTCCTAAATTTGTTGAGTATTGATTTCCTGTGATGTTGAAGGTACTCTTTTTCCTCCACTTAGTTTGATGATGAGAAGTATGTTTCTAGTCTCATGACTTTCTTATATTGTATCCAAGTCTATCTTTATCATTTGTAGACTTAGTTTGTAGCTGAATAGGTCTAACAATATCTTCTTGACACTTGCCTAGAGGACCAATACATGAATATCCCATGCGGTGAATTATCTTATAGCCTGGACCATATTGTGCTGGGGAAATTTGACAGTGTTTTATTTCTTTGTTTTTACTATCTTCTTTGAAAATCCATTTGAGAACAACATCCTCTTCTATTTCATCTGCAAGAGAAGTAGAGGACTGTACAAAAATACCATCATAAATGATATTTGGAGTTGAAGTTTATGGCTTCATAGCCTCTGATGGTTGTCCAGATTGTCTTGGTGATGGAGGAAGAGACATTAGTGAAAGTATAGGTTCTATTTTGTATCCATCCATACCAGTATCTGTGATTTTCAATTTATTTTCTAAATCTTTCATCAAAGTTGTTGAACTTTTAGCTATAGAGGCTTCTCTGTTATGAGGAATAAAAGTATCAATACTCTGTGTTAATGCATTATAGGTATATCTTGTATCAGCAAAAATACTGACTTCAACTTTGTTATAAGGAAGTTTCAAGCATTGGTGATATGTAGATGGTATTGCTTTCATTTTGTGAATCCATGGCCTGCCTAGTAAGATGTTGTATGAAAGAGGAAGGTCAAGCACCTAAAAGATAGCATCTCTTTCCACAGGTCCTACCCTAATCGGTAATAGTACCAGACCTTTAGAGGTTCTTTCTTCTTCATCATAAGCTTTGATTGTTATTTTCTTTGTTGGATCAATGACATTTTCAGAAAAGCCCAGCTGTGTTAGTAGATTGTAGGTACAAATATTCAACCCAGTGCCTCCATCTATCAATGTTAGATACTTGATTAATCCCAAAGACACTGAGAGAGGGGGATGAATCAGTGTCTGGCTGATAGATGAAATATTTAAACTTATTTGCAATTTTGTAATTGAAATTAATGTACCGATAAGCAAACAATAACGCAGTAAAGAGAAACAAAAAGAATCAATATCAATGCACACCATAACACAAATATTTTAGCAAGGAAACCCTAAGGGAAAACCTCGATGGGATTTGCGACCCACAATATTTACTCACTGGCCAATGTGAATAAATATTACTTAGTACAAAAGGGGCCTACACATGCAGGAAGGACAACTTCTTAGAGTTCACTGCTCAACAAAAATGGAGTCACACTGACTACAACATCACACTGATGTAAACACAAAATTGAACTCTTACAACTTACATCAAAATGTTGGATGAGTTCTTTGTTATGCTCTGTCTGATACCGGTTCTGCCTATGCCAAAAACCCTATCCGATATGTTGTCAATATTACCGCTTACTTCATATATTCATTACATTCCATACATACCAAATGACCTACAAGAACTCATAAATATATGTCATTACAATATAATATGTCAACCATATAATTATACTTTACATTATAATTTATTTCGCATAAACAATACTATTGTCAAGTCAGCTTTCCAGGTTGACATAATCTATTGTTGGTGTAAACTGGATGCCGGTGTGAATAAACCTTGTTGTATCTATCGGTGCCGATAGCTGAAGTCTATTGCCGGTTGAACCTGTAGAACCTTGTTGAACCTTGTTACCATAAATGACAACATCAACCTTTCTCATCTGAGTGTATAATGCCAACAATCTCCCCCTTTGGCATTGATGGTAACACTCATGAGAAAAATAAAAAAACCAAAAACTGAGAGTGCTCCCCCTAAGAAAATGATCTCCTTCTGTTCACTTTTCACCATGCCTTACACTGTACACTTTTCTCAGTATGAGAAAATGATCTTCAATTAGTTGCCTTACCCCTAAGGATTATTCCTTAGTTAGATGAAGAATCTCCTACTGGTGTAGGATTGCTCTGTTCTAGAGCTAGATTCATCATTTCTCTGATCTCTCTTCTTGACCCATTGTTTAGAGAATTCTTGATTGATTGATTTCACCTTTTCCTTTCCTTTGTCATTAGATCCCTTGTTGTTTGCCAATACATTCTTGCTTCTGCAAAATCTTGCAATATGCCCAATCTTGTTGCATGCATAATAGGTTACATTGTTTCTTTGAATAACTTTTCCATAACCTTGCCCAGTTTGAGTTCTAGATTGATTAGATAGATGTCTAAATCTATCACAAGCACAACATTTTACATTCATTCTACAATTGTTTGAGTTATGACCATGTTTATTGCATTTGGAACATTGACCAGTGGATGAGTTTGTATTCTGATTATTCCTATATCTACACCGATTTGCTCTATGAACAAATTTGTTGCAATTAAAACATTTACCATTGAATTTATAAGCCTTGGGTTGCCTTATTAGTTTGCTATGATCATGATTGTTTGCAGTTCCAGAACTTTCTCCTTGTTCAAATCCAAGTCCAACTGTTTCTCCATCAGGTTTTTGACTTTTCAGCATATCATCAAGCTTGTCTGAACTCCTTTTGAATTTTTCCTTATATTCATTTGCAATGACCAACTTACCTTCCAGAGTGCTAACTTGTCTCATAAGTTCCTCTTTTTCATGTTGCATCTGAATCAACTCTATTTTAAGAATATCATTTTCATAACTAAGCCTTGTAGATTCATCTGATCTTTCATTAAGTCATCGGGCCAAATCTTCTCGATTCTTCTTTTTGTCTTCAATATCCTTACATACTCTCATGGTTAAATCTTGCATCTCATTCTTCATGTTACTGTTCTCTTGTCTCAATTTCTCTGCAATATCTCTGAGAGTTTCTTTTTCAGCATCATCTTGTTTTTACAGTTGTACATGTAATTCTTTTCTCTTATTCTGTGCTATGACTAGGTTATCTTGAAGTGCTTTGATGAATTCTCGAGCAGATTTGAGTTCTTTTTCTAGTTTGATATTATTTAATTTTTCTACATCAAAATCTTCAAGAGACACTTCCAACTGTTGTCTCAAACTTTCCATCGGTACCAGTTTCAGAATCTTTCTCAAGTTGTTAGGCTTCTGCAAATAGAGGACCAGGCTCTGATACCAATTATTAGATACTTGGTTAATCCCAAAGACACTGAAAGGGGGGGGTGAATCATTGTCTGACCAGTAGATGAAAGATTTAAACTTATTTGCAATTCTATAACTGAAATTAATATACCGATAAGCAAATAATAATGCAGTAAAGAGAAACAAAATGAATCAACATCAATGCACACCATACCACATATATTTTGGCGAGGAAACCCGGTAAGGGAAAAATATGAATAAATATTACTTAGTACAAAAGGGGCTTGCACATGCAAGAAGGCCAACTGCCTAGAGCTCATTGCTCAACAAAAAATATGAATAAATATTACTTAGTACAAAAGGGGCCTGCACATGCAAGAAGGCCAACTACCTAGAGCTCATTGCTCAACAAAAATGGAGTCACACTAACTGCAACATCACACTGATGTAAACATGATGTAAACACAAAATTGAACTCTTACAACTTGCATCAAAATGTTGTATGATTTCTCTGTTATGGTCTATCTGATACCGGTTTTACCTCTGCCAAAAACCCTAGATGGTATGCTGTCAATATTACCACTTACTTCATATATTAATTACATTCCATACATACCAAATGACCTACAAGAACTCATAAATATATGAGTCATTACAATACAATATGTCAGTCATAAAATTATAATTTACATTACAATTTATTTCGCATAAAGAATGCTATTGTCAAGTCGGCTTTCTAGGCCAGTATAATTTGTTGCCACTGTAAACTGGATGCCGGTGTGAATAAACCTTGTTGTATCTGCCGGTTCTGGTAGGTGAATTCTATTACCGGTTGAACCTTAGAACCTTGTTGAACCTTGTTGCCATCAATGACAATACCAACCTTTCTCATCCGAGTGTATAATGCCAACAATCAAAAAATGATTGAGTTGGTGTTTATGGATCATAGCTTTGATGTGTAATGGTCGGTTATGTGGGTGTTTCAGTGAGTTGTCATCTTCTTTAGAGAAGGTGAGGTAATAAGGCAAAGTCAAGTGACCCACCATATATTACAACTGATCTACATCTAAATCTCTAGGGACGTTATTATTGAGCAAATCTTTTTCCAAGATCTCTCTATGAGCAGAAGAGATCTTAAGCAGTTCAAAAATGGAGATTTGAGCGTTAGTTCTTTTCAATTATTCGATAGTGCTATAACTAGGAGAGAATGATGAAGCCAACTACTTAGATATAGCCATAATTATATTTGGTTGTCTGTTTGAAGAAGTCAGTAGGTTTGATGTTGTTTGTGCAGGAGTTGAGGAACTAGCTCCTTGGAGAGTAACCTTATTTTGAGCGCGGGTCACAACATTTGTAGTTTGTGCTTTATTTTATCTTTGATTATGATCACATTGCAATACTCAGATTGGGAAGATTCAATCATGTTGATCACATTTTCATTGTTAGTGTAGGTGTAATTGACTTTGGCACCTCCCTTGGATTTTGAGGAATCACCTTGTTCATAAGCAGGTAAGGGATCTTTAAAAGATTTGTGATTAGCATTAGTCATGTGATTTCTAACAGCAATTTTGCCAGCATCGATGAGGTATTGAATCTCATGTTTGAGCTTCATGCAGTTATTTGTTGTATGACCCTTGCTTCGATGATATTCACAGTATTCATTTTCCCTCTGCCATTTGGGTTTAACTTCTAGATCATATGGTCTAGAGTTGTCTGGCAATGTTATCAGATCATTTGCTAATAAAGTCTTAAAAGCTAATTCATATGATTCTTCAAGAGGAGTGAAATCGCGTTTAGGCTTTGAAAGCCAAGGTTTCTCTTTAAACCACTTTTTTTATTTTTTTGGAGGATTTTCACTTGCTTTGAGTGCTTGTGTGCTGCTAGCCAGATTAAATATCGTGGGTTTTGATTTTTCTTTAACAATGTCTACCACTCTATCATTAACAACGTTTTTGTTGTTATCTTTGTCGTATTTCCAGTATTTGTTCTTTTCTTTGGAACTAGAAACTTGTTGTGTTTCTTTCCAAAGTGATATATCTCCTTTCTTTATAAGCACATCTTCTATTCTAAGGGCACTATCTACCATTTTGTTGAATGAAGGTTACACTTGCAATTGGATACTGTATTTCAATTCAGGGATTAGGTTATTGACAAAGATAACCATCTTGTCAGAATCTCGAATGGGTCGTGAATATCTAGAGAACATCTTTCTCCAACATTGGAGAAAAGTGAGAAAAGGCTCTCCTATTGTCTGTTTGGTATTGCAAAGCTCGATCATAGTGACTGGATGACGAATTTTATAGGAGTATTGTTGGAGAAACAATTCGATTAATTCCTCAAAAGTTTTAATTCCCATAGGTAGGCTTGAAAACCATTCCATAGTTTGTCCTCCTAAACTCCTTAGGAAAAGGCACACGAGATATGTTTGTTTGTGCATGAAATCCATCACAAAATTCTCTGACATGGCCTTGAGGATCTACATTTCCATCATATTTTTCAAACTTAGGAATCTCCACTTTTGAAATAAATGGAGGCATGTAAAGGTTTTTGTCAAATGGAAAAGGGCATATTGTGTCCAGAGAATATTACTTTGATGATTTATCCTTGTTTTTTATTTCTGTGATTTCAGTCTACAACGCTTGTAATTGTTTGTTTACTAGTGTTAAAGGTGTCTCTTCCTCTTTAGTGATAAGGGTTTCAATTTTATAATCAATAGGAAGTTTAGCGCCTTATTTTGCTAGCTCCAAAAAATAATCTTCCTTTTCTCTAGCCATGATGATCTTGATCATTTTTTGGAAATGTTTATCCTTTAGACAACTATTTATAATGACTTATGTAGGTTCAGAGGCTTCAAAATTGCTTGATGAGGAATCACTATCATTAGCATGGGTGCTGAGGTTGTCATAAGTATTACGTTTAGCAGCTTGTCTTTCTTGCCTATCTCCAGATATGGTGGGAGATAAGGGATGATAAAAAATTGGTAGATTTGACGATGAAGGTTTATTTGAGATGGGGTCTTCTACAAAGAATGTATTATCTTTTGATGAAAAGGATGGTCCTTTACCTTTGTCAGCTTTCTTGCGAGAACTTCTGGTTTGAATAGGCATTTATGACTGATATGATCGAGAGCTAGATGTAAAGAAAGAAGTCAAGATCAAATTAAAGCTAGTTGTTCATTTAACATAGTGATTAAGAGAAGTAACTAAGATTCAGTTTGGTTTTAGGAAAGATCTATCCTATATAAGACGTGATCTAAGTAACTTAGTTTGATTTGATAGAAGTGACTAAGACTCAGTCTGGTTTCAGGAACGATCTATCCTATATAAGACGTGATCTAAGTGTATATGGTGAAAATGGATAACAATAATAACGATATTGAAAGGCTAAATGAATTCAACCACAAAACCCTAGCCTAACAACAACAAAGATCCACCATAACATATGAAGATTACCTAAGACAATGCAAATCAAATGAAATCACAAAGATTATACCATCACATGTCCAATAGGGTTTGGATCTCCATTCTTCCTATCTCCATTGATCTTGCTTAATATATTTGCTCTTAGATTTTATGTGCACAAGAGCTCAACAAAGAACGAAATGTGGTTGCAAGTAGGATCGCTTATGTTCAAAAGTGTAGTGTAGTCAAGTAGTCAACAGGGGGGTTTGAGAATGAAGGAAGCATCTCCTTATATAGAAGACACTATATGAAATGGAGGGATAAGATTGAGAGGTGTAAAAGGAGGTCAACTATGATTAGAGGGTAGGTAACGAAAATAATAAAATAATGAAAGGGGTAGGTAGTGTATGAATTAAGAGATGAATGACATGTGTCATAGGTAGAAAAGGCTAATGAATTAATTAAATAAATAAAGATTTATTTAATTAATAGAAGAAGTGGGATCAATTAAGATTATTATTTAATTTAAGAAAAGGATAATTTAAATAAATAAATGTATTTATTTAAATGAGAAATAAGGCTAGAAGAGGATAAATAAATAAAGATTTATTTAATTAATAGAAGAATTAAGCTTAGATAATTAAATAAATAAAATATTTATTTAATTAGACTAGGCAATTTTGGGTGTCTACATTTTGCCCCTGTTTGAGACAATGCGGCTTGTCGCGTTGTTTCAAAGAAGATAAGATGAACTGATATAGAGTTTCCCCAAGATGAGAATGATATGCCCCCTCGAGAGATTGGATGAAAATGTGTGAAAAGACCACAGACAATCTCTCGATAAGAAAGAAAGGCTAGAATGGACTGACCAAATAAAGTGACAAAGTCACGGGATAACGAAGACTGACACAGGAGACTAGGGCTAGGGTAGTCTATAAGATAGACCACAAGGGGAAAACATCCTCATTGTCATCCACACATCCAAGAGATTAGAGTGCAGAGTGAGATAGAGTAGTAGCAGTCAGCAGCGATGGCAATGGCTCACAGATTCGATCACATTTGTCGATTTTAGAGGCCAGCAGAGGTAGGAGAGCCAGTAAGTACCACAAAACCTCCTTGTACTTTGATGCATTTATTGTTGTCATTAATGCATGCTAGGTAGAGTAATAAATGCGCTTAGAATAGGGTCCAAAAAATGTCAAAAACTTGTAGGCACATCTGCGTTGGTGTCAAGCACGTTTATGTGGTCTAAAAGAGTGTTTATGTCATGAAAGCACGTTTGTGTCCAAAAATGTGAATTTGTGTCTTCTAGGTCAAATCGGCAGTTCTGTGATGAACATACACTGTCGATTGGATAAGCTGCTAAGAGGATACACTCAAGTAGGTCCTCTAGGGAAGACTAGGATAACAAATAGGGCTAGGATTCTCAATTCTGTGATAGAACATACATTACCAATTAGGAAACTACTCAAGAGGATACACTCAAGCAGAGGCCCTAGGATAGGATAGATCAAGGCACTTTGTGATGAACAGTGAGTACCAAGATATAGTACTTTGTGATGAATAGGGAGTACTAAAATATGAGCAGCACTTTGTGATGAACAGTGAGTGCAAATGTGAGCGGCACTTTGTGATGAACAGTGAGTGCAAATGTGAGCAGCACTTTGTGATGAACAGGGAGTGCCACTAGGATAGAAGCAACACTTTGTGATGAACAGTGAGTGTCACTAGGACTGAGATGATTGATTTGTGTGACTATAGGAGTATTGGCCTATGTTGGAGTCATGAGAGAGATTCCCATCGACTCAAAGGTTGCGACCTGAGTTGACAGCTGAGGACCAAGCTGCGATTGAGGCTATGGGTTTGCAATTTATTATGTATGTGCCTGAGTTTCAGGTGAACATGGGATTGTTGGTTGTGCTAGCTGAGAGATGGCACTCAAAGACATGTATGTTTCATTTGTCGATGGGTGAGATGACATTCACCTTAGAGGATGTATACAAGATACTAAGGATACCGATCGACGGGGAGTTAGTACCCTACGATCGAGATGGAGACAGGGATGCATTGAGATGAGTGTTTCAGGATCCAGGACTGGAGATGAGGGCAGGACATGTGACATGGGACATGATGACATGGACAGGATTAACACTACTGGCCGTATTGGGAGGAGTGATCAGTGGGTTCCTCTGTATCAGTTTTGTACCATTTTGTATGATGATGTAGACACCTGCGGGTAATTTTGTAGCCATATGTATTTTGACATCATTGTATCATGACACTTATGATTATATATATGAGATGATTCATCTTTGCGGCAGCTATATGCATGTGTACCTATGTGATGCTTATGATATGGATACAAATATGTATATGATGCAATGCAATATATTTTTTTGTTCTTTTATGTTTTATATGTGTATGCATGATACAATTGTGAATGTATGTAATGCAGATGAATATGATAATGCAAATGTAAATTGTGCTAACAGGTGTTGTGTGCAGGATGTGATGTAGTTGTGATATCTATATGTATGTATGAGATGCTAATATGTGGTAATGCAGGTGCAACTACATGAAATGCAAATGTTTTTGGTGTGTCATTATACTCAGTCATGTGATAACAAGCTACGCAGACTCGAGAAGGACAATGGAAGTCAATCAAGAAAGGGGGATAAAAGATAGAAGATATGAAAGTGAAAGAGCTTCTTGTGCATTATCATCATTGAGATTTATTATGGCAAGTAGGTTATGACAATCGAGGCATATGTTTGACCCAAAAAGTCATTGTACCCATTTGCATGGAGATAAGACAGTCACAAACAAGGAATGCCCCAGTTCACACTTGACTCACAGTGTCCTCATATCCTTGGACAAGTCATAGCATTACTAAGAGACAATCCACATACAACAAATACAAATAGGTGATGATACCCCATCCTCGCCTTTCTAGTCAAAGACATCTTGGAGATAGAATCTCTAGTCAGAGACATCCTGAAAAAGCTAAAAGACATGTCACCAAAAGATAAAATCAAAAGAAAACCAAGATTTGACACCAACATCCACTGTAGTCCTCAAATTTAGTGTCTCTTGTCACTTGTATAAGTCTTATTTGATTGTGGTCACAATGTTTACTTTCACAGAAAGGATAGATAGCACTGAACCATATGTTGTCTGAGTCTATTGAAATATTTGATTTGTTGGAGCCCATTGTTACTGCTGTGTCCCGTTTGAAACTAATTGAATCCATGAAACTGATACTTTATTGCGGAGAAGACAAAACTTTATTGCGGATTGGTGATGCAGATGCTTCTTTATTACGGATTATGTGCAAATAGACTGAAGAAAGCTGGAAGAAACTGTACTCCTCGAAACATGTGATGCTCTCAGTTCCACACCCATCACTAGACGTAGGATTTGCCTTAGCCACAGATAGGATCTAATTTATTATGGATGCAAAGGGAGGTGAAAAGGGAGGTTTATTATGAATGGCAAACCAATCTTGGGTAGATCAATAACAAGCCATGATGGGAATGGGTAAGTTTATTATGAATGAATAGGTTGTGAGTGTGTGCAAAGTGAAAGGATGAAAGTGAATCCTGAAGGAGGGAGGAGCAATGTCTCTACACATGGTGCTGGTGACCCAGTTTTCACCATGGTACTTGCCCAGGGCACCACTGAAGTGGTTTTCACCGTTGGATGAAATTATTTCTCTTTACTTTTTTTTTTGTTGTCACAAGGCGCTTGTTTGCCAGGTTTTCACCAAGTAACGACTTTTATGTTTTTTATGATTTTTTTGTATTTTGAATTTTTGGAATTTTTTTGATATTTTTGTATTTTTGAATTAGGATACTCTGAAGAGCTATGTGTAAAACCTACGAAGGTGCATGCTATTGATAGGATCCTCCAAAGGTTCACCCTCTGTGGTTGAGAGTTGATATGCACTAGATCCATATGCTGTTGTGATGATGTAAGGACCAAGCCAGTTTGGTTTTAATTTGTCCTTCTTCTGTCTGTCTTGCTGATTTTTAGGATTTTCTCTGAGAACTAAGTCACCTACTTCAAATGTGTGAGGCTTTACCTTTTGATTGTAGCTGCATTGTTCCTTGACTGAATGATATGTAGCTTGAGTGTCTGTCTTCCTTGATAAAGGAACTGCGATAGAATTACTAGTGTGTGGACTACGCAGGCCCGTATGCGTGTCACTTGAAGAAGTTTGGGCATCCCTGATAACAAAGTCCTTCAAGGAAGCTCCAGTAAAGGTCCATGATGTCTCGCCAGAAGGGAAAGGATGTGTGGAACAAGTGGATGAGTGATGAAGGCTTATGATTGTGAAAAGAAGTGAAAGTATCATGACATGATGGAGACTTAGGATCAACAAGTGTTCTTTTTTACTTGAAATTTTAGAAATTTTGCCCCCAGTTATTTTGGTATTAGGGGAGATCAACTTTTGTTCCTTTTCTTTCATAGGATTTTTATCCTTGAAGGACTTTTCTTTATTTTTGACTTTTAGATTTTTCTTTTCAAAGCTTGATTTGTGATCCCCAATGAGTAAGGGCTTTTGTGATTCTTGTTGATCCAAGTCTGGAAGTGGAGTGAAATGGAATGAGTGGATGAAATGGTAAAGCTATGTGAGTTCTCAAGAGGGCTGGCGATACGCTCAATAGATTCTTCGCTGGAACCACTCTTAGGACTATTGATATCAAGAGGTGCTTGCACCACTAGAGGAGATTTGCATTCAGACTTAGTAGCCACAACACTAGGTGGTTTACACCCAATTCCTTGGCATTGCAAATTGTTTGTAGGTTGTTCCTGTTGACTAAATACCTTAGGAGATAATGAGAGTTGGTCAACATGAAATATATACTCACCACATCCCATGTCTTTAAACTTGAACTTTTCTTTGATCTTTGCTTGTTTTGATGTAGAAGCTTTCAATGATTCTCGATCCACATATGCTGATGAAGGAATAGCTTCTTGATTGATTGGGATTGTTATTTCTAACCAAGGTTGCAGATTGTTGCAATATATGAATGGATTTGGATCTGCTTTGACGGTCACTTCAACTCCATTGTGTGGAAACTTGATACATCGATGATATGTAGATGGTACTACGCTCATCTCATGAATCCATGGATGTCCTAACAATATATTGTATGTGAGATCCAGGTCTAGGACTTGACAAACCACATCCTTTGTAACTAGCCCAACTCTGAGAGGTAAGGTGACTGTGCCTTTGGATGAACACTCTTCATCATCATATGCCTTGATGGTAATTTTGTTTGTAGAATTCACAGCTTTATCAGAATATCCCAATTGTTTAATAGTGCTCAATGTAAAAATGTTTAGACCTGCTCCTCCATCTATCAGGACTCATTTTATTCAATGTTTGTGTATGAAGGCTTCAATGTGTAATGGTGCATTATGTGGCTGACTTATGGAGGTGTCATTGGCTTCTGTGAATGTAAGGGAGTGTGGAATGGAAAGGTATCCCACCATGGCTTGAAACTGGTCCATGTTCAGATCAGTAGGAATGACAGTTTCTCTCAAGATTTTGTCAAGAATGGATTTATGTGCGGGGGATATGCGTAGGAGCTCAATAATGGAGATGAGCGCGAGTGTCTTCCCTAATTGTTCTACAAGGTCATACTCAGGTTTAGTTGATGAGGAAGCGATGTTTTTAGTTGGAGCACCTTGCAAAGTGAATTTACCTCAATGAGTGGTAACATTGCATTCAGAGGTAGGTTCAAAAGAAGATACAATGCCTTTTAGGACAATCTTGGGTCTTTGGGTAGAATTCTCAGGTGTTTTGTCCTTGATGATAATGGTAGAGACATAATTGTCCATCAAAATGTGATTGATAGTTGAATCATAGTTATAGGATTCTCTGGTATAGTTGGTTTGGTCATCTGTGGCTGTAGCTTTTCCCTTGTCATGCTTTGGGAATGGTTCCTTAAACATTTCATGTTCTTGATTGGATGAGTGTCCTTCAATCTCAATGTCACCTCTATCAATGAGATCTTGTATGATGTTCTTTAGTCGATGGCAATTTCTTGTCTTGTGGCCCTTGCTTTTATGAAATTCACAATACTCATCATCATTCCACCAATTTGGTTTAACCTTTGGTTCATATGGAGGAAAATCTAGAATAGTGATTACCTTGTTTGCCACTAGCTTTTTGAAAATTGACTCAAGTGGTTCTCCCAATGGAGTGTACTTCCTTCGTGATTTAGAAGTTGTTTGAGTATTCACCTGATTTGATCTGGAAAAAATGAATTTGGGTCGCACTGTATTGGCATCAACAACACCATCATTGACTGTGTTCTTGTTTTTATTCCAAAATCTTGGCTTGTCTTTTCCTTTAAAGTCATCTTTGTTTTCCTTTAATATCTTAATGACTCCTTGTTCAATTAGGACCTTCTCTGTCGCTAAGCCTTTTTCAATGACATCCTTGAAGGTGGACAAACAAGCTTTCCTTAGATCATAGCCAATGTCTTTGTTAATATTTTGGGTGAACATTTCTACCATTTGTTTTTGTGGAATTTCACAAGAGCATCTGCTAGCTAGATTCCTCCATCTTTGTAAAAATGATGCAAAAGACTCTCCCTCTTTTTGCTTGGTGTTGCACAAAGTAGTGACTGATATGCCTGTCTCTATATTGTAGGAGAAATGTTGATAAAATGCCTTTGCTAAGTCACCCCATGACTTAATACCAGGTGGAAGTTGGGAGAACCATTCCATAGCTTGATCACCTACGCTTTGTGGGAATAATCTCATCAAATATGTCTCTTTTGAAGCTACCTCAATGCAAGCTGTGAAAAACTGTCTTATGTGTGCCTTAGGATCCCCTTTTCCTCTATACTTATCAAATTTAGGCATCACAAAGGGTGTAGGAAAAGGAGGCATTGGAATGCTCTTGTCAAATGGATAAGGACATATGTCTCTCATTGTGTATGTTGGCTTTGGTGTATTTATGTCCTCCATTTTCTTTTGTAAGTCCCTGATTTGTTGCTCCAAATTGCTCTTAGGTGGAGATCGACTTCTTGGACCATACCCCATGCTTGAGGCACCAATTGGAGGAGGAGCATGTTGCATATATGGATGATATTGATCATACACATGTTCATATGGAGGAGGTCTATAGTGATGCTGCATATATGGACCACTTGGTATAGATTCATGTTGAGGAATGAAATATCTATTTTGTCCATGTATACCATACTCTACAGGCATGTCATGTTCTAATGTGTTGCCCCCAAATTTGACATGGGGTTTCCTTGTGTCCAAATTTTGAGCATGCCTTTGAATATCCAATTACTTTGGTGGTTGATCCTTAGCATTGATATGTGATTGAGCATATTTTTCTACATAAGACTTCCATAATGGTCTGCGAAGGTGAGTATCATATGCTTGACCATGTGTGTATGGGACCTCTGGTTTTTGAAACAAAGATGATGGTGATTCAAGTACAAGATGTGGTCCTCTATTGCCTCCACTATTAGGCCTCCTTTGATCCATGTTGAGGTGAGTTTGTTGCAAAGGTCGATTTTCCATTATTTGAGACATGTCAAAATCATGAGGGATCTTGGCTCCACTTTGTGCCATCACTTGTAAGAAGTATTGTCTATCCCTCCTCATTATTTCCTCAACCAATCGATTGAAACGGGGATCCATAATGGATTCTTCCACATCTGCTAAATGTATTGAAAAGTTGTCCATATCATCATTGTGTGTATCATTGTTGTTTGTAGTGTCCATGTTCTCAACATTTGGAATGTTTCTATAGGCATCCATGTCAGGTAATGTAGTATGATCAGAATTGAAAAAGATATCATTGTCATACTCATAAGAACTCATGTTTGCAGACTCTTGAGCCTCTTTAGTTTCTCTCCTAGATTTTTGAAGATGGGTTTCAAACATGAACTAGGTATTGACCGAGATGTGTGAGACTAGATGAAAATGGAAAAAGTATGGAAGACCAAGAGTTGGATGGAATGTAAATGAATCTGAGGTGTACTTGCAATGTCCAAAGTGTAAGACCAAGTATGTATGTAGTAGAGTAGGTGTGACTTCCAAATAGAGGATAGTTTCTCTTGATGAGGTAAGTTGACCTTGACTCTAAGTAAGACCAAATGAGACCCAAAGGTGATAGACCTTGATGAGGGACCACTTAGCAAAATGTTGTTGTATGTAGTGTGTTGACAAAGTATGATGAGGACAAGCAAGTGACCTTTTGACTCAACTTTAGACAAATGTAAATTTAATGCAAGATGTAAAGCAATGATGGACTTTGTGAGACCCAAAGACAAGTTGAATGCTAGATGAAAACCTGGAGAAACAACTTAGGAAGCTCAAGAATTTTGAAACTGATTGCTCTTGTTTGCTGGACTATAAAATTTTTCCAATTTGTGAAGTTGTTGGCTGTGACCAAATCTGAATGTTTGACTGTTTTTCGTGACAAGAGGACACAATGTTGATTAGGACTCAATGTTTGCAAGTGTTTAGACTCAAAATGACTCCAAGAAAAGTGTGTTGTTTGATGTAAAAATGTTTTGCATACACTTGAAGACACAAAAGACACAATGTTTTGTTGTTTGGTCTTGAATGTTTTGAATGTTTAAAATAAGTCAAGCATAATTCTTATGGCTAGCCAAGACAATAGTTGTTGATCCCACATAAGGTTTTACCCCCAAGGCTACGATATTTAGAGTGGATACTTAGATGCTTGACCTCACTGGCTCCACCCTTGGCACTCACTTCTCGGGTCAGCCAAGCATCAGTCCCCACGAAAACTCCCCGTGGTGAACTTTGTATCTCTACTAAGAACCATATGTGTGTGGGCCGCTACCAGAGGTCCAACCTCCTACCTCAACAACTAGAAGGATTTTGGCTTCTAAAACAAAAAGGTGCTAGTAAGGGCATCTGCTCGTGTGGCCATACATGTGGCACTTTTAGCTCTGTAAATATAGAAGGCTCCCAACTGGTAGGGGTTACGCCCTAAAAATGATCAAATAAATTTGATCAAACGGGTTTATGGGGAGACATAGTGTGGGTATGAACTAATCAACACACGTTATCCATAGTTTTCACCATGAATACATTTATTTATAGTGGTTCGGAAGAGGTGGGTTTTCCTCACTACCACTTGGGTTGTTCTCTTCTCACCAGTAGTCCTAATGACCACATGGGAAGACATGCCCTCTAAAGATTAAACAAAAAAAGCCTATTGCTTAAGACACAAAAGACAATGATTCAATTTTAGTGCACCAATTGAAGTGTTTGCTAGTCTATGAAAGTAAGGCACACAATAAAAATCCAAAAACCCTTGCCAAGGACTTGCAACAAAGATTTATTAGTAGTTTGGATTGTTTGAAATAATCACCCCTTCCTGCAAGCACACAAGTTAGGTAAATTTTAGATCCAAAAGACTTTGTGAAATAGGGGCCTTCAACAATGCATTTTGTTGACCAATTCAAAGATCTGATTCATCATAAAAAAAAGACCACCTGTAAAATTTCAAGAGATTTCTAGAAATGTAAGAAAATCCAAAAAAATTGCTAATTTGCTCCAAAAATTAATTTTTTATGAAAAATATTAAAAAATTCATATAAAATGAAAAATCAATCCAAAAAATCTAAAATTTTTACTGGAGATTCCTGATGGTCTTCCAAACCTACATAAAATTTTTTTTTGCAACAAATCCAAGTAGTTTGTGAGATATGAGTAAAATGATGCAAAACCCTAATTTTCAAAGATCTGATTTTTGAGGAATGATTTTGCATCAAATTTAAGATCACAAAGAACAGATCCTATGTATACTTCTGAGAGATTTCCAAAAATGTAAGAAAAGCCAAAACATTCGCTAATTTTCTCTCAAAATTAATTTTTTATGAAAAATCATAAAAAATTCATACAAATTGAACGAGTGATCCAAAAAATCTGAAATTTTTACTTAATCCTTATGATATTTTTCCTCACCTACACAAAACATTTGATACCAAAATTTGAAGCCATTTGTGAGATCTGATCAAAATAAAGAAAAACCCTAATTTTTAAAGATCTAATTTTTAGGGAAATATTTTGCATCAAAATTAAAATCACAAAGAATAGATCCTATGTATAATTATGAGATATTTCCAAAAATGTAAGAAAATCCAAAAAATTCTCTCATTTGCTCTCAAAATTAATTTGTTATTAAAATTCATAAAAAATTCATAGAAAATGAAAATGTGCTCCCAAAATTCTGAATTTTGGATTGAGAGCTCCTGATACTTTTTTCAACGTGCCAAAAAAATTTGGTGCGAAATTTCCAAGCCGTTTGTGAGATATGATCAAATCTCTCCAAGATCTTGATTTTGTGTCCAAAACCCTAGCTGCACAAGATTATTCTCCAAATTGTTTTACAAAACAACAATATAGGGTTAGAAAAATCTACAAAAAACATAGATCTAACAAAAATCCATGTCCCATCGGGTGTGCCAAAATGTATATGGTGAAAATGGATAACAATAATAACGATATTGAAAGGCTAAATAAATTCAACCACAAAACCCTAGCCTAACAACAACAAAGATCCACCATAACGTATGAAGATTACCTAAGACAATGCAAATCAAATGAAATCACAAAGATTATACCATCACATGTCCAATAGGGTTTGGATCTCCATTCTTCCTATCTCCATTGATCTTGCTTGATATATTTGCTCTTAGATTTTATGTGCATAAGAGCTCAACAAAGAAAGGAATGTGGTTGCAAGTAGGATCACCTACGTTCAAAAGCGTAGTGTAGTCAAGTAGTCAATGAGGGGGTTTGATAATGAAGGAAGCATCTTCTTATGTAGAAGACACTATATGAAATGGAGGGATAAGATTGAGAGGTGTAAAAGGAGGTCGGCTATGATTAGAGGGTAGGTAAAGAAAATAATAAAATAATGAAAGGGGTAGGTAGTGTATGAATTAAGAGATGAATGACATGTGTCATAGGTAGAAAAGGTTAATGAATTAATTAAATAAATAAATATTTATTTAATTAATAGAAGAAGTGGGATCAATTAAGATATTTATTTAATTTAAGAAAATGATAATTTAAATAAATAAATGTATTTATTTAAATGAGAAATAAGGCTAGAAGAGGATAAATGAATTAATTAAATAAATAAAGATTTATTTAATTAATAGAAGAATTAAGCTTAGATAATTAAATAAATAAAATATTTATTTAATTAGACTGGACAATTTTGGATGTCTACACTAAGTGACTTAAGTTTGCTAATTAGTTGATTGAACTAACTAAAAGATGATCGACAAAATCATGCAACACAACGACAGAGGTACACTATCAAGATTATTTATGGTCGCTGTAGACTGATTTAGGCAAGTGTGACTGTTCTGGACTGACAAAATCAGAAGTTCGTACGACAGACCTTTCTGACCTAGACGACAATTTAATAGCTCCCAGACGATAGAGAGTTTCTCTTACGAGTTGCTTCCTACACTCACATGATCGTTTAATAGCCTCCAGACATAATATATTGAGTATGATAGTTATTCGTACGATAGTATGATAAGGTCTAGATGACAATTCTATAGACTTGTATGATAGTTTTAACAGAGCCAGATGATAATTGATAGGATCAATGAAGACTCGTATGACAATATGTATGTAGTCAGACAACAATTCAGCAGACTCGTACGACAGAGGACTAGACAAAGACGAGATTCTGATAGATAGAGTTTTGACGACTAACAGAGACCATTTTTTGGACATGGATAAAGTTTTGATCATTGAGTTGTTGATGTTGTTGATTTATTTTCTCTAGTTTTAGTATTTCAATTTCAGTTTCAGGGATGAAAACACAGTAAATACGCAAGATGTATAATGACTTCAAGCACAACATGCTAACCCTATGAAAGTTGTCTTAGAGATGAAAACCTTTGCTTGAAAACTTAGGTACACACCCAATAGCTAATCAGAATACGGTCATTGAGTCTCACACAATGGATTCTCAATGCCGTATTAGACGACTCCAAACGCTAATGGGGGCATGATATGACAAGTGTCTTGGGAGAGTTACTATCTCTCTTGCACAAAGATTATCCCTCTTTCGGAGGTGAATTGGGTAGCCTCTATCTTATAGTTCTTAGTCATGAGTTTTGTTCGAAATTACCCCTTGAAGTCATGCAAGCATGATTCAAGCCTAGCCCGACAAGGTACCGAAACAATATCTACTCACGTAAACATGATTGAGACCGTGAGGCCCTACAAAATGCTCGATATGAGAGATCTCAAAGAGAAAACTCAAATAATCCCGTCCTTTGAGACTTTAATCACCAGAGGCCTATTTATTATAGTGAGTTGGAATGCTCAGGTCCAGCTGTACTCACTTGGGTCATTCTCACAGGGTGGTTACTTTTTCCCACTGTGACAAGCCCGCTAAAGGTACACAAATCTCAAATTTAGAAAAAGCCTCAAGGGTCTGGATTTCTAATTGTCTATAAAAGACAAGAGCATACTCTCTTACCTCTTAGATTTTTCTTCAAACACAAAAGATAGATTTGTTCATTAACCAAATAGCAATTTAAGTGTCTAAAAAATGAATTTAAAGAATACACGATGTTTGGTCGATTCTCTTTAGGCAACTTGCAAAACCAACGCATCAGTAGTCATGTTTTTTATTATTTGGCAGGTGTATGTTTGATTGATAAATTCTTTGACAAGCGTTCTATAGAAAACCAGTCAGGCTGTGAAAATCTTAGGCAGACAGAAGACAAACTAGGGTTAGCGTCAGTAAAATCCAAATTTGATTCACAAAAAAACCCAAAAAGTATACTGTTTCTGAAATGATAAAAACAGAAATTGCACGACAATATATACCTTCCCATACGAGTATTCCCACAAACCCAGGTGACAGAACACAAAATCAGTTATCCAAAATAGAAACTCGTACGAGTATTCTCATTGAACCGAATGATAAAAGATAGAACTCATATGATGTTTGGTAAATACTCGTACGAATTTTTGCAGAGGCTTGTACGGACAAAACCTGAGAAATTAAAAAAAAAAAGATTTTGAGGCCGAAAGATTGAATTTCGGGCCCCACGGTGGGCGCCAAAAATATGTGTCAAAAGTGGATCGTATATGTATCTGGAACACACAACACTTCAATAAGTCATTAGATGCATGGTTAGTAGATCAATAAAAAATGAACAATAAACCATTACAAAGCAACCTATTGCCTTCTAGTAGATGCGATTTTAGTCTTGCTCTCATATTTTTATATGCAATACCAGTGACTAGACAACACCTAAATGAAGGATTTAATCTATATGAGTACAAAATTGAGCTAGATGGATTCAAGATTAAGCTAGATAAATGCAAGATATGCAAGATTAATGGATATTAGGCTAACATGATTAAGCTATGAGTGAATATTTAAGCTAAATGATTTAACAAATATGCAATAACTAATATGCAAATATTCTCAATATGAAATCTTAATGAACCTAGAGCAAAAATAGCATGATAACAATATATTCTCCAGGATCCTTGATTAGGAGATGAGAGGCTGAATTTATAGAAAATTCAAAAAGAAACCGATGGTCAAGATCAAATGATGATGAGCGGTCAAGATTTTCCCAGAAAAAGCACAATCCAGGTGAATTGATGTGGTTGGCTGCTTTTCTCAGTTTTAAAGGAAATTGAACTAAAACTAAGATAAAATCAGAAAAAACTGATTTATTCTCTATTTTATTTAATTTTGAGATTTAATTGTTTTAATTGCTTTTCTGAGATTTTTCCAATTTTTAATTTGATTTTCAATATTAACTCCATTTGATTTCTTTTCTCAAATTTTAATTCTTTTTTCCAATTAATTCCATTTTTGATGATTTAATGGCAAATTGATTGATTTAATTAAATATGCTAGGATATTTAATAAAATAAATAAGATAATTGTTTAAAAATGATTTACTTGGAATGATCAATTAATTAAATATATTTTATTAATTCAGAGTGATTAATTTGCCATGTGACATTAATGATTTAAGAAATTAATTGTGTGCTCAAGATTAATTTTAATTGCCTTTGGTTAGGACCTTGGTGATGTTGTTGAGATTAGGGGCCCATGGTTTAGATGACCATTTTTATGGTATTACAATACACACACACACACACACACACATGAATATGTGTATATGTATATGTGTATGTATATGTATATATGTGTGTGTATATGTATATATGTGTGTGTGTGTACATATATGTATGTATATATATATACATATATGTATGTATATATATATACATATATGTATGTATATATATATACATATACATACATACATATACATACACATATATGTATATGTATATGTATATTGTAGTACCCCTGCCCTAATCAGATTCTAATCTCGGTTTGACCTTGGTTAGTTTACCATGTTATAATGCTATAGTTAGATGTTTTGATTATTGTGCGTACCTGTTAATGTGGTTTTCACATCAAATCTTATGTAAGTTTATTTGTTCTCCTGATTCGTGTTATTAATCTTGGGCTAACACTTTCATTATATATGTATGCATGTATGACGCATGGTTGTAGGAGATTGCAGGTACAGTACTACATAGGTATGAGGTTCATCTCCACCTAGATTCGCAGGTTTGAGTGTACGTCTTTGGTCCTTAGAGATTGGATTAGGTGGTTGTAAGACCCTCATTTGACCCTAGTCCTGCTCAAGTCGCCAGTCATCCATCAGTATTCCCTTTGGTTGGGTATGCAAGTCGTCTGTTTGTTTGGCTTTCTTGGGTTGCATGTTTTGTGTGTGGTTAAATTGAGTATTTAATCTTTAGTGTTTAAATTGATTTAATGTGTGTTTACACATTAGTATTTTAGGGACTAAATTAAATAGGTTCCCTTTATGTGATTAATCATTAATTAGAATTGCTCAATTCTTGTTTATTGCAAGTTTGATTAAATGGTTAATTTTAAATGATAAATTTATTCAGTTTATGATTTTGGAAAGGAAAGATTTAAATTTATTCAAAATAGAAATAATTTAACCTCTTTGGCATTTTGGAAATAGAAAGGTTAATTTCAATTATTTAAGAAAATCATTTTTTATTAGAAAGCAAGTTTAATATATTTGAATTGTTGAAAATAATGATTTTGGGTTTTATTTAAAAGAAAATATTTTAAATAAAAAATATGAATTTTGGTCAACAATCTTCCTTTTAACCTAGGTTTTGGAAAAATATGGGAGAGGATTATTTGGAGAGTATTTTTTTGAGAAATATTTTTGGAATGGAGGAATTTTTGGGCATTTTGGGGGAAGAAGGATTTCTGGAGCTTGCAGGTTGGGCTCTCCTTCAATCTCCCCAGGATTGTTGAATAAGGTAGGCTCTAGTTTACCTCTTTGGTTTATTTGCTAAATAAAGATTTTATGGATCTTAAAGGTTTCTGGTTGTGTTTGTGATAATTTCCAGATTAAAAATTTGGTTGTTCTCAATAAACTTTGTTAAATCTCCATTGAATGTTCTCAGACTAAGTTTCATATTGGAAATTAGTTGAAGTTTGGCAGATTGGTAGAATCGATTTGTGAGAAATGATTCCATGCCCAATATGGCTTTGTTTAAATAAAAAATTTGCTTATTTGGATGGTTATTCAACAAAATTTTACTATTTAGAAAACCATGGTCATTCTGGAAAATTTCATTTTTTAAAAGTTTGTATAAAAAAACAAAATAATATTTAAAACAAATTTTATATTTTATTTGGGGCGGATTTTAGGGTTGGAGGGTGGAGGAGCCGAGGCTCAACCCGCACCCCTCTCCCTTCCCCTCCCCTTCGCGGGTCGTCGCTTGGAGGTTTGCGACCACCGGTGGCCGCAGAGCTCTGCGACCACCGTGTGGCCACAGAGTCCTGTGACCTCATGGTGGCCGCAAGGACCTCGTGTCCACTGTGTGGACGCCATGGGCCTGTGTCCACCACGGTGGCTGCAGCCCCCGCGGCTATGGCATAACCCTCCACCTCCCATGGATGGAAGGTGGGCCCCACGGGCTTGCCCCATTTTGTTATTTTTTTTTAATAAAAAAATAAGGCCTCGCATTTATATTTGATTTATTTAAAAGTTTTTTTTAATACATTTATTAAAAGTTTTTAAATAGTTTTTTTTATTAATTATTATTTAATATATATTTTATTAATTGAGGATCAATATATATATATATTAATTAATATTTAATTTGTAATTTATTATTAATTATTAATTAGTATATATTTTATTAATTGCGGTATTAATAATTATATACATTAATTAATATTTAATTTGTATTTTTTTATATGTATGCAAGGAAGTATTAGCTTATTTGGTAAATGATCATCGATATTTATTTCCTTTTTAATGTATATTTTCATTGTTGGGAAGTATGTAATTGTGTCACAAGAGATGAGATTAGATTATTGTTTTTGAGCAAGTATGAGAAAGATGTTTTATTTTGATAAATGAGTATCATATTTTTAGCTGATTAATGAATATTTGATTTTATATCATTGTGTATACTGCATATATTATAATTATAATCATGTGATTTTGGTTTGGAAACTCATGATGACGTATTTATGTTATTGTATGATGCAAATGAACTATAGTGAGTTAGTAAACCATGAATGTCTGTACCTAGATAAGGTATATAGATTGCAATCAAACTTAGATCCTTTAGAAAATTGGATCAATTGTTGTGTTTAAACAATATGGAAGAAGATTGTCTTTTCGGATTTATGCCTATGCATGTTTAATTTTTTGTATTCCCATTTGCTTAAGAAATGGCAAGTCCTTGTTTGTGATTGTTGGATATTGTCGCATGTTGATTTGGGTACTTGCTTATGTCCTTGATCTTGAGCTTTGACTATTTTCTTATGATGGTGTTGTATCCGGTCATGTCATTTATGCGAGTGTCAAATGTTGATTCGTGGTTGACCATAGTTTGTCATGTCTCTAGTTAGAGTACCGTCAGTTAGTGCACCTCGTATGAAGTCTTGTTTGACCAAGTGGACATTCCTACCATTTTGAACTCCATTTGCTTGACCTTGTGTATTCCTTGGTTTAAGAGTTCGTTTGAGTATAGTCTAGTGCCATTTGGGAAAGTGGCTTTCGATTGGGGGCCGTGCCCAAAGTGTTTGTTGGGTAACCCATCAAAAGTGTGTCTAAATAAGTGATGACCTAATTAGAGAGTTAGTTAATGAAAAAACTAAGAAGATAATTGTGCCTCATGTATGGAATGAATGCTAGTACAGACTCGACATGCAGTGAGAAGGCCTGAAATGGAAAACCATCAACCTTGTCTTCACGAAAGGATGTGTTGGGTCCACATGAGGCTTGGATGGGCCGAAGGTTCAGAATAGGTTGTCAGGGTAACCCAATAGATAGGGTCGGAACCTATGGAGATCTTCCATGGTAGCCTTACCAAGTTATGTGATGACACTTGTCCCATATGTTCGCTAGTGTGTTGGTTGTGTTGTCTTTGATAGGAGCACTATTGTGGAGTCATCTTGTTGTTTATGCCCTTGTGAGAACCTGATATTCATGTTAGACCATGGGTTGCAAAGATTTAGTTTCGTGGATGCTCCAGTTGATCTTTTGTAATTGCTTCTTATCATGTTCAGTTGGATCCTTTCCTGTTCAGGGATCATTCATGTATTTATTGGACCGATGTGTTCATGTGTATTATTGGTTATGTACACCTTGATGGTAGGATGTAAATGATGTGACCATATTATTTTACCAGAGGGGTCTTGCAGTTGAGTAGGCTTAGAGATGTAGCCCACTAGGGGTGAACTCCGATATCATTTCGATGTTATGTGCTGTTTTATGTTCTCATGTTTCCTTTTTAATTTAGCATGTATGGATGACATTATGGTTTAAATGAACTATGTGGATTAGATGAAGTTAATCTTAAATGCATGTATGTAGTCATCTTATTAAATGCAGTAATTTGGATCATGAAAGAATGTGGATTTTAATAATGGAATGTAATCAGTTGTTGGGTAAGTGCACAAAGATGGTGGTCAAAAGGGGGGGTATAAGTGAAAACTTTTTTTCTGAAATCAGGTGAACTTGAACTTGGAGGCAAAATTTGAAAGTCATCCACTCAAGATATGATGATAATCAAAGAACAAATATTGTAGTACTTTGAATCTAGTTTCCAAACTACTAAACTTTTTCAAAATTGGATAAGATTAAGGGGGTCAAATCCTTCACGCACAAAAAATAGAACCTAATTTTTTATGAAAAACATAACATAGTTAGATTTAGTATTTTGATAAATCCTTTAGCAGAAAGATAGTTAAGAGTGAGAACTAGAAGATGTGTATTTTTTTGTAATTTTTTGTTGAGTATTTTTTTTTTTATGATTTTTCCAATCGAGCACATCCTAAAAATTAGGTACCTGTTCGTGCGCAAAGCATAAGTTGCATTAAACAAATCAAAAATACAATTTTATTTATTTTTAATTATAAAGAATCAAGTGCACTACAATAATATATAAAGTTTTTTAAATTTGGATAAGTATATCAAAAGTTATTAAAAAAATGGTGCACCTATATCTATGAGAACTATGGAGACACTGGTAAAAGAAATTCAATAATAATATGTTATTGTTGTTCAAATTTTTTAAAAATTATATGGTTAGAAAGCTCAGAAAATGGGTGAAAATATGGTGGCAATTTTAGAAATACCCACTTGATGAAGTGTAAACCTGATGATGACAAAGTTGATAAAATAAAACACGTCAAAAATGAGATAAATAGAGGGAAATCAAACTTCCAAACTATAGCTTTGTCATCCAGGCCTATTTTCAAGCCTAAATAGTCAAAAGTGTGTACGAGGTACTTATGGTGTAAGAAGCATGTATGCGCTCTTTTTACTATAAACAACGCGTACTCGCTACTGTATAATATGATATTGTATATATAATATATGTATATACATATAATATATAATATATATATATATGTATATAATAATATATAATATATTAAGTATATATATACACATATAAGTGTATTGTCTCCCCCTCTCAAATGCATACAAGGTGCCTCTCTCTCTCTCTCTCTCTCTCTCTCTCTCCCTCCATCTCTCCCCTTCCCCCTTCCTCCATACCCCCTCCCTCCCTCTCTCCCCTTCTCCCTCCCTCCATACCCCACTACAACTATGCCTACACTTCTATAGAAGTAAGTGAATTTATTTCTTGTCTGCAACTTTTTCAAATTTTTTAAAAATTATATGGTTAGAAAGCTCAGAAGATGGGTGAAAATATGGTGGCAATTTTAGAAATACCCACTTGATGAAGTGTAAACCTGATGATGACAAAGTCGATAAAATAAAACACGTCAAAAATGAGATAAATGGAGGGAAATCAAACTTCCAAACTGTAGCTTTGTCATCCAGGCCTATTTTCAAGCCTAAATAGTTAAAAGTGTGTATGGGGTACTTATGGTGTAAGAAGCATGTATGCGCTCTTTTTACTATAAACAACACGTACGCGCTACTGTATAATATGATATTGTATATATAATATATGTATATGCATATAATATATAATATATATATATGTATATAATAATATATAATATATTAAGTATATATATACACATATAAGTGTATTGTCTCCCCCTCTCAAATGCATACAAGGTGCCTCTCTCTCTCTCTCTCTCTCTCTCTCTCTCTCTCTCTCTCTCTCTCTCTCTCTCTCTCCCCTTCCCCCTTCCTCCATACCCCCTCCCTCCCTCTCTCCCCTTCTCCCTCCCTCCATACCCCACTACAACTGTGCCTACACTTCTATAGAAGTAAGTGAATTTATTTCTTGTCTGCAACTTCCTCTTTGATTTTTATCATGTATGCTCTCGTAAGAAAATTGACTAATGGATTTGTGTGTGTATATTTAATAGGAGGAATAGGGTTTGAAATTGAACCACAAGTGCATTACTGTGACAAACAAGGAAACCTGTAGCAATATTCTTCTCGATTGTGTTTTTTAATGAGCAAAGCAGATATGGAAAATAGTGTAAACAAAGCAACATGATGAGTCAGAGTACCCGCAATATGTTTTTCAGAAGGAAACAACTGGTAGGAAGAGAAAGAGGGAGAGTAACATAGATGATGTCCTAGAGAATGATAGTGGTGGGTATGCGAGAGTTCCCATGTTGTTACACAACGCCTGTCACCTAAAGAAATTAAAGTTTGTTGTATGCATGGCAGTGGTAGTACATGATGATCATCACTTGTCAAACGGCTTGGAATGGTACATACCCATGAAAGAAATCAAGTGTGTAATTCCTATAGTCACAATCGAGATCAGTCCTATAATCTTACAAATTTAATAGCATCATATGTTTTAGAACTTAGGCAGTACTCTTAGGGTTAGGTTAAGCTCTTACACTTGCTTTTTAGTGAAGCCTCATTGTTTGTTCACTTGGAGTCTCTCTTATGCTGACAATGGTCTAACTTAGCTATATCAAAACTAAACTACTAATGTTCTATTGTATGATGTTCTATTCATAACTTTAAATTTAATATACTATTTTATTAGCCCACCATATGACCCCTTAGGTGTCATTAGAGGTCGTATTGTTTCCTAAGAGGTCATATGGTGTCCCATGACCCCTTAAGACACCATATGACCCATAACAACACCATATGGTGTCCTAAGAGGTCATAGGATGCCATATGACCCCTCGGGACACCAATGACCCATAACAACACCATATGGTGTTCTATGACCCCTTAGGACACTATTTGGTATCGTTATAGTTCCTATGGTGTGCTAAAGGATAATATAGTGTCATATGACCCCTTAGGACACCTTATGACCCCTTAGATGTTGTTAGGGGTCATATTGTGTCCTGGATTCGATCTCTCTTCCTCTCCCTCTCCCCTCCTTCTCTCCCTCTCTCCCTCCCTCTCTCTCTCTCTCCCCATCTCCCTTCCTCCATACCACATCCCTCTCTCTCTCACTCTCTCCCCTTCTCCCTTCCTCCATACCCCATCCCTCTTTCTCTTCTTCTCTCCCTCACTCTTTCTCTTCTTTTGTAATTCCTATAGTCACAATCGAGATCAGTCCTATAACCTTACAAATTTAATAGCATCATATGTTTTAGAACTTAGGTAGTACTCTTAGGGTTAGGTCAAGCCCTTACACTTGTTTTTTAGCGAATCCTCATTGTTTGTTCGCTTGGAGTCTCTCTTATGTTGAAAGTGGTCTAACTTAGCTATATCAAAACTAAACTATTGATGTTCTATTGTATGATGTTCTATTCACAACTTTAAATTTAATATATCATTTTATTAGCCCACCATATGACCCCTTAGGTGTCATTAGAGGTCGTATTGTTTCCTAAGAGGTCATATGGTGTCCTGTGACCCCTTAGGACACCATATGACCCCTTAATACACGATACAACCCATAACAACACCATATGATGTCCTAAGGGGTCATAGGATGCCATATGACCCCTTGGGACACCAATGACCCATAACAAAACCATATGGTGTTCTAAAGGGTCATATGGTATTCTATGACCGCTTAGGACACCCTATGACCCTCTCCCTCCTTCTCTCTCTCTCTCTCTCTCTCTCTCTCTCTCTCTCTCTCTCTCTCTCTCTCTCTACCTCTCCCTCCCTTCCCCCTCTCTCTCTGTCCCTCTGTCCCTCTCCCTCCTTCTCTCTCACTCCCCCTACTCCCCCCCTCTCTCTCTCTCCCTCTCCCTTCCTCCATACCCCTTCTTCTCTCTCTCTCTCTCTCTCTCTCTCTCTCTCTCTCTCTCTCTCTCTCTCTCCCTCTACCTCTCCTTCCCTCCCTCCCCCTCTCTCTCTCCCTCTCCCTCTCTCCCTCTCCCTCCTTCCATTCTCTCTCCCTCCCACCTACTCTCCCTCTCCCTTCCTCCATACCCTTCCTTCTCTTCCTCCCTCCCCCCTCTCCCTCTCTCCCTCTCCCTCCTTCTCTCTCACTCCCCCTACTCCCCCCCTCTCTCTCTCTCCCTCCCTCTCCCTTCCTCCATACCCCTTCTTCTCTCTCTCTCTCTCTCTCTCTCTCTCTCTCTCTCTCTCTCTCTCTCTCTCTCTCTCCCTCCCCCTCCCTCCCTCTACCTCTCCTTCCCTCCCTCCCCCCTCTCTCTCTCCCTCTCCCTCTCTCCCTCTCCCTCCTTCCATCCTCTCTCCCTCCCACCTACTCTCCCTCTCCCTTCCTCCATACCCTTCCGTCTCTTCCTCCCTCCCCCCTCTTCTCTCCCTCTCTCCCTCCCTCTACCTCTCTCCCTCTCTCTACATTCCCTCCCCTCTCTCTCCCTCTCCCTCTCTCTCCCTCTCTTTCCCTCTCCCTCCTTCCCTCTCTCTCTCTCTTCCTCTCCCTCCTCCCCTCCTTTCTCTCTCCCTCTCCCTCCTATTGTTCATCAAAACTGATTAACCCAAGAAAACCTACAATTGATCTATGAAGTAGCCAATTCAATCTATGAAGAACCTTAGGGCTTGGACAACATGACAAGGATCTAAATCCTTCTACTCTTCATGCTCTGTAAAACCTAGGCGGGTATACCTTTGATGCTTGGAACTAAACCTATTACACACCTATGACAACATCAACATAAACAAATAGATCTCACCAGGGCTCTATAACAAGTAGTTTACTGTAGATAGGATAGATCTACACATAAAACTTAGCTATGTTTGAACATGAGATAGATGAAACATTTCAAAACATAACATAAACTAAAGATTTTCTCATTGGATTTTTGATTGGTTTGAGAATCCCCTTAATTACAAGATCAGTGCCTTATCCAAGGGCAACAGAGTCACAAATCAAACTATAGATGAAAACTTGTACTACAGATCCATCTCAATTCTTAAGTATTCCTGCATTTAATGCCTTGCATAAATGCATTGCTCAGCTCATCCACAAAAAATATCAGATCCAGAAACATAATCCCTATTTTATTAATGTTTGTTCATAGAGTTTAAAATCTTCCTTGAAGATTACCTACAAACCAACATTACACTCACAGACACAGCTGCTTATGACCAACTTGATCCTCCTTAAGAATTAGATTTGAATAAAATGAGATTACATTTCAGAGACAAATTTTGTACGAATTTGTGCATGCCTTACATACTCAAGAACCTACAACTAAAAACACCTCTAGCAAAGAATTGAACTCCGTTACTAAAAGAAAAGTCCTGCCCTATACAATCTTGAAGAGAACTCAGAATTGGAAACCATGAAAATATGGAGCCATTCTCCAAATTTTTGAAACCCTTACAATTGAGAAGAATTGAGAATAAGAAGAGGAGGGAAAGATCAGATCTGCATAACACACTGCCAACTGTCCTTTTTTCTAATTGAATTTCAATCCCTTTTTCTTTCCCATGGAAACTGCTCTCTAAATACCCCATATTTGTTAAAATTGATTGCATAACCACATTCCTCATCTTGAGTACTTTTTGGTGATATATTATACTTGATATTTTGGCCAAAAATAAGCCTTTGAGCGAATTAATCACTCATGTGCCTCCAATCATTTAAATTTTTGAATTTTGAATATAGTTGAAACTATATATATAACTTGATTTTAACTTTGATTTTTGGCCTGATTATGCCCTGACACCCTACCACGTGGCAACCTCTAATTGGCTGATGGGATTTACTAGGTGCTACCTTGGATGACACCTCATCACCACCATGTGTATGCCACAAAGCTGCTTGCTCATCGCCACGTGTATGCCACCTGTGTACCATGTCAGTGCCACTGGACAGGACCCGCGAGCTGGATTGCCACGTGTACGCCACCTTAGCTGGACCTAGACTGCAATCTATCTTTTGCCATTTTGCGATGGCTAACCTTCGAGGACCTTTCCTTCATGAAATCATGTGTGTTGTCGATCTTCATCAAACTTGCATGCTATTTAACCTGCTCATTTTTGGCCTTCTACTTTTCGCCATTTCGCGATGGCTAACTAGTGTGCATCTTCGGCTTGTGAAATCATGTCGACCATCAATCTGCTTGGAACCTGCTCACCGATTAAGCTGCCCTTAGTCTGCAAAATTTTCTCACCTCGGGATCTATGCCTGCATGGGGTCCACTTGGTCTCCGCTCAGTCAGCCTCCTCAGTCACCTTGGGATTCATGCCCACTCGCATGGGGTCCACCTTGGGCACCCTTAGCACCTTGTGTCAAAAGCCCTTTGTGGCTTTGACATATTAGATGGGTGTAACTTTAGTTATAAATACCAAAAGTACCTCTCGCCCAGCCAATGTAGGATTAAGGCTTATGCCTAAAACTGCATTTTTTGAAGCAATCTCTGAGTTTTAATGGTGCCTTTGGTCATTTGCAGCCGACATTGTAGGGCTCCTACTCTTTCAAGTAATGACACTTATAAAATGTGATGCTTTCTGATCAATATTATCCAGATCCAGACCGTCAAAATTGTAACAAGCAGTAGCCTTTGAAATAGCTTTGTGGTATACAAACACCTCGTTTGTTTTACTGCCACAAGCTATGTATTCACTGTTGACTGTAAGACCGACAAAATTCTTCTCATTAGTATGTCCCTTGAATGTACTTACATGGCAATTTTCCTTTACATCCAACAATCGCAATGTATTGTCTATTGATGCAGAAGCTAATTCATTTGTTGATATGAATTTGATATATGAAACTGCTTTCCTGTGACCTCTACATACATATAATGGTTCACTGATCCTCCTTAAGTCATAATAATGAATGTTACAATCTGCTGAACCAACCACAATATAATTTCTTGAGCTTGGATAACACTGCACACAACAGATATTTGCTTTCACGTCTATGGTGAGAACACTTGCATCTTGCCTTGTGCACCATACCTTAACCTTCCAATCATCACTGCCTGAGACAAGCATTGTAGGGTCTGTGCATGAAAAATCTACACTCCATGCCCATTTTTCGTGCTCCTCATACTCCATAATACTCTGGCGTGTATTCACATCCCATACAGTAACAATGCCTTCATGATCACTTCTTGCACTATGACTCTTGATGTACTTGAATTCCAGTTTGCACTGGGAATATAAATATATGAGGCAAGATGGAGAGATAATCTTTTGAAATTATAAAAATATTGTTCACTATTCTTTGCCTCATATATAAAATTAAGCTCCTTTGGAAGACTCTCATGCACTTCATCAATCAACCACCTATAATCAAATGCAGGAAAAAACCAATGCAAAAAATTGGTAACCAGCTCCACAGTTGCAGTATCAATATCTGTTGTGTTGGTCAAATGTGTGCGTTGAACCTTGACAGCAACTTTCTTGCCATCAAAGTTGTGAGCATCATGTACTTGAGAAAGCGAAGCACTTGCCAATGGGATGAGATTGAACTCCAAAAATCACTTCATGGGGAAGCTTTCCAAGTTCTTTTGTGAACACATCACAAACTTGTGAATATGAAGATGTGGGACACTTGTTCAACATTGAAGTCTTCATCACTTCTACATAATCCCGAGGAATCAAGCATTCCAACTGTCCAATATGTTGACCAAGCTTGATATAGATTCCTCCATTATCATATAAAGAGAACATTGACACATGGTGTGATACTTCTCAAACACAATATTTATCCTTTGTTATATTCACTAATACAGTTGGGGTCAAATTCTGAAGGAGGTTTCTGACGGACAAGGAGCATTGTGTGAAAATTTGATTTTTTTTTAAAAAAAATGCCCATGTTCGTTGGAATTCCAACGACCTTGGGCATTTTATTTAAAAAAAAAAACACAAGGCATTTTCATTTTGAAAGCAAACCGAAGCTGTCTTGCCTCCCTGCCCCCCCCCAGAGCGATCTCTGCACAAGCAAGGTAAGAACTCTTTGTTTTTCAATGAAGGCAACTAATTTTTTTTCACAACTGGTTTTTTTTTTTGAATTAATCCATTTTGTGCATATCCTACGATCTTAAAATTCCATGAAATGACATCTCTTTGAGGTATTCCATCATACAGTTCACATGCCGTGTGTATGCTACCCCATTTTGTGATTAAAACCCCCTTCGATTATGCTTTGATGCTACCCCATGATTGGAATTGGTTGTTGTGTCTTCGGGTTCGGGTGTCCAAGCAACTATTACTTCCCAGAACTATTGCTATCCCACCCTACCTATAGTTTGATAGTTGTACAACCAAAATAAAGAAACTTGCCATTCCATATATGGATGGAAGTCGGAACTGCTAATCCATGAACAGGAAGGCGGGTAAACCATTACCCAGGGATAGATAGAAACTAGATATCGGATGAGGAAACTAGGGGTGGGTGGATATTAGGATTGTGTGTGGTGTTTGAGTTGGGTCTGCACCTCAGAGGGTGAGGGCCGAGGAGGGAGGAGAGAATGTGTATGCGAGGGGAATGAGGGAGATTAGTAGTATGAGGTTTAGGGTAGAGATTGGTAATTCCATTTTCAGAGGTTATTAAGGAGGGGAATGTGGGGAATAGGATTAAATAGGTTGTGATTGTGAGAGTGGGTGAATTGGATTAAATAGATTCACCTAAGAGACTAAGTAGATTCACATAATGATAGGTGGATTTTCTTAAAGATGAAGGGATAAGACTTAACAAAAAGAGGACTTAGGATGATGACAAGGAGGATTCATTTAAGGATATGGCATATTCACCTAAGAGATAGTGTATTCTCCCAAGAATATGGAAAATTTATTGATTGGTGGAATGACATACTAGATCAAGGAATGATACAAGGGTAGATTCAGCTAAATATAGGGTAAATTCAGCTAAAAGGGTACCCATGAGATTGTGGTACTGAGTACCTATCTATGGATGGTGTATTTGGATACAAGTATGATGAAACCATGCTTGTGTATGATGAAACAAAGTCCAAATCTCTATTATAGGTCCAACATAATCTCTATTATTTGAGACACCATTTTATTAGCATATCCAATTAGGGTAATTTATGGGTTTAATTATGGATCATGCTGTCTATTTCCATGCACTATTGAACTTATTTGGATGTATTGTGATTATTTTAATTTTGAAGTTATAAATAAATTATGTTTGTACCTTAGAAAGGGTAACTCCAATTGATGTTTGGGTAGTTTATTTAAAAACTTATGGTGATTATTGCCCTATGTTATGTAATGGAGTTATTTTTACACTAAGTAATTAACTAGAAAAATGAATTTGTATTGCTATACAAGTATGATGAAGCCATGCTTGTGTGTTTACATGTTTGTGCATCCTATTGAGAACCAACCTCATTGTTGAGGAACTCAATAAATGTGGTGTTAAGTAGAAGAATGGAAAACTCAAGAAGCTATGGTGACATATTGTGGCATTAGTAGGGAATATCTCTATTGACCACACCTTTCAAAGATAGTATCCCCTAGTTCTCCTCATAGAATGGACCATTGGATGGCTCATAGTGGTATCCTATCCTACATTTATCTTGATGGCATTGCCAATAGTTGGTATGTGGTTCTTGGTATGGGTTTCCTCTTACCCTATTATCTTATTTATATCTTTGTTCCAACATGTGGAGATTGATTTTTGTCATGCTATGATGATTTTCATGTTTGCATGTGTTTTGACATTATGCAAATAGATATGATGTCACACCATACTTATGTTTTGATATAGTGTAGGTGATGGTTACATGTTGTTGATGGTAGTGATTTGGGTTCAAAGACACAATTCCACACACACACACAAATATTTGAAGATGCATTTTATATTATTCCTTCTTAGTGGCGATTAGTGTTGGAAGATTTGCACACATGTAGAGAGGAACTCATGTTAGATACAATAGGTTGTGTTTGATAACATATGAATGTGCCTCATGATGTATACATATAGCTTTGGTGTGTGACATGCATGCACATTTTTTCATAAGACACATTGCTATGTGGCATGTGCCCTATGCATGTCTTCTTTGTGAGGCACGTTGCTATGTGCAATGTGGCCCTAGGTGTGTCTTCTCTATGAGGTGTACTTCCATGATATGTTAGGATTTGTAGTGTGCAGGCCAAAAATGCATGCATGAGGGACTATTATTATAGTCATGTTTTTTGGGCATGTAGCCTAGGCATGTCTTCTCCATTAGGTACATGGCCATGCCGTGTGGGAGTTTTTGTGTTCATGCCACAAATGCACACATGAGGGACTATTATTAGAGTCATGATGAATATTCACTCTATTTAGCCACAATTTCTAGTCGTATAGTTATGTAATGTGCACTTTTAAGGATTGTGAAGTTTCCTTCAATTATTGATGATCTCTCATCTTTGTTGCATGGGCCAACAATTTTATTTTATCTTGTTTGAATTAGTTTAATCACTATTTTGAGTTTTCTTTATTGTGTAGTTATTGTGGCTATGTTTGATTTGCTATTGGAATTGAACACACTTATTTGACTTATTATTGTTACTATTTTTTCTTTCTTTCAATATTTATGATCTTTGGTAGTTTAGTGAAACTCTTGCTATTTTTAAATGTTGCCTTCTTTGTTGTGATGTGATTCCTCACCAAGATCGACATAGATAACCTTGGATGAGTGTATATAAGTGTAGCGTCTTAAAATTGCGACACTTGCAATTTCGACTGCATTTGGGTCTTCACGATGGCGGCGCAACGTTGAACCTGAATGGAGACCCCGAAACCTGTTTATAACACCAAAAGTTGCATTTTCCTTGCACCCTGCTATCCCAAGAGGTGGGACCATGGCGCCCAGTGCCCTGGTCCCTGGCCCTATTTTGGGCCCGGTCTCTTTTGGGCATCGGGTCTTTAAGTTTGCAATTCGGGAAATAATGTTTCCTGGTCGGCCTAAGGTCGGAAAAATCAGTCTATCAGCCCTAATTGAAAAGTATATAAACTACATTTCCTCTTTCGAACAAGGAGGAAGACATATGTGTGCAAAAGGTGGAAGCGATATTCAAACATTCAAACATTCAAGCATTCAAGCATTCCCTCAAGCAATTGAGCATTCTAAGTCTCCATTCAAGGCTAAGTGTTGCATTCAAGACAAGGATTCAACCATTGAAGAGGAGATCACATACAACATACTACACACATTACACCTTCACATGTAAGAATACAAACATTCTTACAACAAGGTATCGGTACTTGTTTACATTACAAACATTTACATTTACAACATTCTCATTTCTTGGTTAATTCCAAAACTGGGGTTTGACCTAAAGGCAAACCCCTAATCCGTAACCCCCCAATCGTCCTCTCTTTTCTGTGTGTAGGTTGCAAGTACGTGGCTATAATTGAAGATCTGGAATCCTTGTGCAGAGACGAACAGAACTACCTTCGTTTTGCGGATTTTTCGGAGGACTGTGTGCACGCCGGGCGCCATCGTTTCGTCAACTTTCGCTCAAATTTGCAGAATAGCACCGTCTCGGCATTTTACTGCTAATTCCAGGTCTGCAGCTTCATCTCATATCCCTATCTTTGTTTATAAGCGAATCTGTCCTACTTTACATGCATTCCTAGTTCAATCTTTCTATCTACATTCTTTACAAAAGAGGGTATCCTTGCTATCACAACCCTTGAAACTCATTTAGAATCCAATCTTGCATTGTGTGGGATTGGATCTTGTGGGTTTCAACCCCTCTTTTGAATGTAAAGTCTCTCCTAAGTGAAAACCATCAACCCTAGTGACTCTCCCTTCTCTCTCCTTGGAGTTGGGGAGGTGAGAACAACTAGGGTTCCATTTTTCTGCTTTACATTTTGGTGAACCCGACGTGAACATCCTCATTCTAATTATTCATGGTTAGATCTGAAAATTTTCTGCTTCCTTAATTACATTTCCATGTTTGATCTTTTGCAAATTTTAGAGGTTAATTGCATAAAAACCCTAAAATTTTCTTTTTAGTAATTAAACTTGTGGAATGTTTAATTGTTAATGCTTGTTTCAGATCTACCCTTCTATTGCAAATTGTCAATTCATATTTGTGCTTTAATTCTGAAAATTAAGTGGTTAAATGTCAAAACCCTAATTTTTAAGACCTTCTTGATTCAACCTTTGACTGATAATTTCACTAATCAAAACACTTCCAAATCGGCTGTAACTTTGGATTCCACAATAAAATCACAATATCTCTCATCCCTAAAAATTTGGAAAAAAGTTGTGAGGACCGTGTGCACCCCGAGCACCATTGTCCCCGACATTTTTTCTGAAATTTCGGGAGCTAGATCTTACTGTATTTTTCTGCTAAAATCTAGAATCTTGGCTGATTTTATCAGTTTTAACACTTTCAAAATTAAAGTCAAAGTTGGTCTAGCGATTGCTTGGATTGAGGCTTCTAATCATTCAAAAATTGTTGAAATTGAAATTCATATCAAAATTGTGTTTCTTACTGTCCTAAATCTGAAAAGTGTGTTGGCATTCATTTGAAATTTCAGTGTTTTATTCAAATTTTTGTAGTTTGTGACTTTTGAAATTAAGTGTTTAATTGCAACAACCTTGATTTCCACTTTCAAATTTGAATTTTGCATGAAATCGAGTCAACTTTTAAATTTCAAAACTTGCATTGCTTTCAGCATTCCCTCTAAAATCATAAAATTCAAAATTTCAGTTTCCCCCTCTTTTTCAAAACTCAAATTTTACATTTTTCAACAATCTTGGTAGGGCTCAATTTTGAGATTGCAACTTTAATTTGGCTTATCTACAGATAGTAAAATCACTCAATTTTTTCAGATTAGCTTTAAAATCATCATAACTTTCATCCCTGAAAATTTTGAAAAAAGTTGCGAGGACCGTGTGCACTCCATTCTCCACGGTCCCGGACATTTTTTCTGAAATTACGAGAGATTATCCTGATTGTATTTAACAGCTTAAATCTAGGAGATTGGCTGATTTTATTGAAATTTTCTACCTCTAAAATTCAAAATCTTCTCTCTCTCTCTTTAGTGCATGAGTTTTACAACAATAAGCCCTACTTACACTATTCCCGTTAGACGAAGCCTTAGAATTAAGTCTTTCCAAGGTTTAATTACTGAGGAGATGGAACCTAATTTGAATGGCCTTTTTAACGAGGACATGGATAATTCCTGTAATCCTCTTAATGATGAAGAAGCTCTCCATGAGGTTTCTATAGAACAACTTTCGAAATTGGATAACCAATTTGATGATTTTCGACAATGGATGTCTCAAGAATACCTCGATAGTGAAGCTCTTCCCTTAATTGAGGGTCTAAAACGCATGGTTCAGAATGATAAGAATGGAATTGATATTTTGCGTACTATTGCACACATTGTGGATTCAAATGTGATGCCTATGAAGAGTTGTGCCGAAACTTTGGGTTATACACAACCTCCTACTCAAGTCAATCATTCTATTCCTTTGACAACTGCTATTGCTAGTATACCTACTTTTACATCAAACATAATGACTACTTCAATACAAGACATTCCTCCTATGATCACCAGTCATGGGGGCAATCCCTCTTCTTCAACCAACCCTCTTCCTTCATTCAATCCAACTTCTTCATTCATTCCTTCAATGAGTGTCCCTATTTCATCTCCACAAATAAACATGACGCAAGGGGGCAATTCATTTAACCATTCCATTCCTCCTTGTAGTGTTCCTCCTTTCCAATCATCTCCTATGACTAACTATCATAGTGTCCCGCCACCTTACTCTCAATCAATACCTTCTTTCAATAACATAATACCTCCATCACAATCTAACACGTCTAATATGAACTCTTCGACTGAAGCGACCATTAACAATCTTGCACAAACTGTCTCTTCTTTACAGCAACAAATTGCCTCTATGAATCAATCTAAGTTTAGTGTGCCCACTTTCTCTTGACATTGTTCGAGCTATCCCCCCTAAACATGTTGAAATCCTGCATTTGGAGCTTTATAATGGTAAGGGTGATCCTCTAACACATGTTAAGACCTTTCAAACAATATGTACCGATTTTGCTTATGACCAAAGGTTGCTTGCAAAACTGTTTACTAGAACATCAAGAGATAAAGCCCTACAATGGTACTGCTCATTGCCTTCTTATTCTATTACTTCTTTCAAACAACTTGCAAATGCTTTTATTCAACAATTTCAAAACAATATAAGTCCTAAAGTTACTTTGATTGATTTAATGCATCGTAAACAAGGTGTTAAAGAAAAAGTGACTCATTTCATTGGTAGATATAAGCATTTGTATGCTCAAATTTCCTTTCCAGTACCTGACAATGATATTCAAAGAATCTTTATTTCTAATTTACAAAAAGATATTAGAGAAAAACTTCTCTTTTCTGAGTTTACTTCTTTCCAACAGTTATGCGCAACTCTTCACAATTATCAACTGACTATGAGTCAAATGGAACAAGAAAATCCTATGGCTCCGAGTGATAAGGGTGATAGTAATCAACAACCATTTGGGAAGTTTAAACCGAACAGAGAGTCCATTAAATTCAATGAAAACATCATCAACAACAATGTGAATGCAGCATCAGGTGTGCCTCCTATTTCTAAGTTTTTCAAGAAAGAAAGAAAGTTTACTCCTTTGAATGAATCATTGCATAGTATTATGAATAAGTTATTGGAACAAAATGTGCTTACTCTTCCTCCTATAAGGCAAATAGATCCTGCAAAGATTAACTCACCCTATTTTGCTACCAAATCTTTTTGTCAATTTCATCGTCATCTTGGGCATGATACTGAAAAATGTTTTGCTTTAAAAGGTAAAATTCAAGATTTGATTGATAATAATACTATCTTTGTTTCTGGTGTGAATGATAAAGGGAACACATCTGTAGCTCCTCCTAACCAAAATCTTAATATTTTTACTGATCCATTTCCCTCTCATACCTCTAATGCGATTGATACTAATGATTCCTCTGTCTCCCCTGATGATCTTGTGTCTATGACTCCGAATGTGATTAACTTTGTAGAGCAGCAAAAAATCCCTAAAGAACCTTCCATCACATTTGATTCCAGTGAAACTATCAGGGCACCTGATGGTCCTTTATATATAGTTGCAAAAGTCAAAAATACACCTTGTCGTGGAGTGCTTATTGATCCTTCTTGCATGGTTAATGTCATTACTGAAGAATTTCTTTTTACTTTGCAATTGAATCAAGTAATCTATGATGAAACGAATGTGGTTGTGAAATTATTTGATGCATTTTCTTCTCCTGCAATTGGTTCTATTACATTACCTATTGAGGTCCATAACAAATCCCTTGATGTGGACTTTGCTATTATTCCATCATCTGAACAATTTCGTGTGAAGCTAGGCTATCCTTGGTTGTCTTCCATGAAAGCTATTGCTTCTCCTATTCACAAGTGTTTGAAATTTCCCCATAGTGGTGAAGTTGTTACTATCAATCATAGTCTCTTTAAACCAGCTGAAAGAACTTCTAGCGTTCCTATTGATTACTTTTGGCCTAAACAATTCCAATCTCTTCCTCCGCGAAGTGATCATCTTTTCAAATCTTATCAAAAGTGCAAAAAAGATATGATCCTATCTCTAAGTGAACCTAGAACACCCAAACTTGACATTCCTATCATTCTTGAGAAGGAAGTTCTTCCTTTGAAAGATAAAACTAATGTCTTTCCTCAAGAAGATTCCCAACCCATCCCTATGAATGTGACTATGCCTATATCTAATAAACTTACTAAAAGTAGACCTATACCTCCTCATCATGATGGACTTGATCTCCTTCCTAAACCAAATATTCCTCCCTTATATGGAGCAGTTCCTCCTCCTTCCTCTTATGGAGAGAAGAGACCTTCCTCTTCTCCTATTGTTCAACCTAAGAGACCACAACCTAAACACCCAAGTGCTAAGGATGAGAACATTCCTCCTCCTCAATCTCCTCAACTTCCTACTAAGACTAGACAGAATTGTTCTGCACGTGAACGCCGATGAAAGCGTCGTCTTAGAGCTCAGGCAGCTGCTTCTCAAACTTTGCAATCCCCAAAAACACCTTCAGCCAGTATTATTCCATTTTCTCCTCAGCCGACGATTGAGCCGAAATCTCCTAAACATAAGATGCATGATGGTCTTGATCCTGTGCGAGTTAAAGATCCTATTTTTAGAAATCTTGATGATGATATAGATGAAAATGTTATTCATGATGAAAATGTTACTCCTGTTCATTCTGATATTGAATATGAATATGTTGATGTTGATAACCATTTATCTAAGGAATTTTCTAAAGCACTTATCATAACTCCTAGACAAGAACAACATGGCTCGGAACATGAACATAGCCCTTTTTTGGATCTTGTGATAGCTCCATCTGTTGTGTTGGATGTTCCTCCTCTAGCGTGTTTCCTACCTTCTCGAAATATTGATCAGCAAGATCGGGGGGTAGATGACGTGCTAGACTAGTTCATTAGCATAGCAGACTCTCTCCTCCTCCCTTGATCTCTTTTGTTACTTCTTCTATGTGTTATTCTCATTCTTCTATTTGTTGTCCTTAGTGTTGTCTACTTGAGGATGATGCAAACCATTGAGATCTCTTTTGGTCTCTCTCATGTTGACTCAAAAGACACATGTGTTCCCTTCTTCTAGGTGACCTTCCTTGATTGGGGAATGAAGAACAATTATGCATACATACATATGATATAAATGAATTATCATACAACATACTAACCCCGAGGAAAGCGAAGTCACCTTGTGCTTTGTGTTCTGTGTCTATTATCCTTGGACTTATCTCACACTTGGGGGCTAAATCTTTGTGATAATGTGCTCCTTTCCCTTTCTCATTTCTTATATGTATCACTACCTTAAAGCAATCACCCCTGATGAGGCATGTACGATCGCTTTAACGTAGGGGGGCATACACCCCATTCATATCTCTTCAAGATACTTAAAAATTTCTTGGCGAACTTAGCTTTGCCTTGAAAATTTTTGGTATTTTTCTTGCATGACTCATAGTGAGGGAACCTTACTACTGACAGTCATGGTTCTCCCTCGTGATCTTCCCTTTTACTTTGTCAATCGAAGTCGTAAGATCCTTAGTCCACTAGGGGCTTGGTGTATCTTGCCTCCTTGACGTGGTGAAAGTTTTTCAATGTTGTTTCCTTGTACTTTACTGGAAGTATGAGCGTACACTTATACTCCCGCTAAAGTGGGGGCTAAATGTAGTGTCCTAAAATTGTGACACTTGCAATTTCGACTGCATTTGGGTCTTCACGATGGCGGCGCAACGTTGAACCTGAATGGAGACCCCAAAACCTATTTATAACACCAAAAACTACATTTTCCTTGCACCCTGCTGTCCCGGGAGGTGGGACCATGGTGCCCAGCGCCCTAGTCCTTTTGGACTAGGGTGCCCAGTGCCTGGTCCCCCAGGACCATGGCGCCCAATGCCCTGGTCCCTAGCCCTATTTTGGGCCCGGTCTCTTTTGGGCATCGGGTCTTTAAGTTTGCAATTTGGGAAATAATGTTTCCTGGTCGGCCTAAGGTCAGAAAAATTAGTCTATCAGCCCTAATTGACAAGTATATAAACTACATTTCCTCTTCCGAACAGGGAGAAAAACATATGTGTGCAAAAGGCGGAAGCGATATTCAAACATTCAAACATTCAAGCATTCAAGCATTCCCTCAAGCAATTGAGCATTCTAAGTCTCCATTCAAGGCTAAGTGTTGCATTCAAGACAAGGATTCAACCATTGAAGAGGAGATCACATACAACATACAACATACTACACACATTACACCTTCGCATGTAAGAATACAAACATTCTTACAACAAGGTATCGGTACTTGTTTACATTACAAACATTTACATTTACAACATTCTCATTTCTTGGTTAATTCCAAAACTGGGGTTTGACCTAAAGGCAAACCCCTAATCCCTAACCCCCCAATCATCCTCTCTTTTCTGTGTGTAGGTTGCAGGTACGCGGCTGTAATTGAAGATTTGGAATCCTTGTGCAGAGACGAACAGATCTACCTTCGTTTCGCGGATTTTTCGGAGGACCGTGTACACGCCGGGCGCCATCGTCCCATCAACTTTCACTCAAATTTGTAGAACAACACCATCTTGGCATTTTACTACTAATTCCAGGTCCGCAGCTTCATCCCGTATCCCTATCTCTATTTATAAGCGAATCTTTCCTACTTTACATGCATTCCTAGTTCAATCTTTCTATCTACATTCTTTACAAAAGAGGGTATCCTTGCTATCACAACCCTTGAAACTCATTTAGAATCCAATCTTGCATTGTGTGGGATTGGATCTTGTGGGTTTCAACCCCTCTTTTGAATGTAAAGTCTCTCCTAAGTGAAAACCATCAACCCTAGTGACTCTCCCTTCTCTCTCCTTGGAGTTGGGGAGGGGAGAACAACTAGGGTTCAATTTTTCCGCTTTACATTTAGGTGAACCCGACGTGAACATCCTCATTCTGATTATTCATGGTTAGATCTGAAAATTTTCTGCTTCCTTAATTACATTTCCATTTTTGATCTTTTGCAAATTTTAGAGGTTAATTGCATAAAAACCCTAAAATTTTCTTTTTAGTAATTAAACTTGTGGAATGTTTAATTGTTAATGCTTGTTTCAGATCTACCCTTCTATTGCAAATTGTCAATTCATATTTGTGCTTTAATTCTAAAAATTAAGTGGTTAAATGTCAAAACCCTAATTTTTAAGAACTTCTTCATTCAACCTTTGACTGATAATTTCACTAATCAAAACACTTCCAAATCGGCTGTAACTTTGGATTCCGCAATAAAATCACAATATCTCTCATCCCTAAAAATTTGGAAAAAAGTTGCGAGGACTGTGTGCACCCCGAGCGCCATCGTCCCAGACATTTTTTCCAAAATTTCGGGAGCTAGATCTTACTGTATTTTTCTGCTAAAATCCAGAATCTTGGCTGATTTTATCAGTTTTAACACTTTCAAAATTAAAGTCAAAGTTGGTCTAGCGATTGCTTGGATTGAGGCTTCTAATCATTCAAAAATTGTTGAAATTGAAATTCATATCAAAATTGTGTTTCTTACTGTCCTAAATCTGAAAAGTGTGTTGGCATTCATTCGAAATTTCAGTGTTTTATTCAAATTTTTGTAGTTTGTGACTTTTGAAATTAAGTGTTTAATTGCAACAACCTTGATTTCCACTTTCAAATTTGAATTTTGCATGAAATCAAGTCAACTTTTAAATTTCAAAACTTGCATTGCTTTCAGCATTCCCTCTAAAATCATAAAATTCAAAATTTCAGTTTCCCCCTCTTTTTCAAAATTCAAATTTTACATTTTTCAACAATCTTGGTAGGGTTCAATTTTGAGATTGCAATTTTAATTTGGCCTATCTACAGATCATAAAATCACTCAATTTTTTTAGATTAGCTTTAAAATCATCATAACTTTCATCCCTGAAAATTTCGAAAAAAGTTGCGAGGACCGTGTGCACTCCGTTCGCCACGGTCCCGGACATTTTTTTCGAAATTTCGGGAGATTGTCCTGATTGTATTTAACAGCTTAAATCTAGGAGATTGGCTGATTTTATTGAAATTTTCTACCTCTAAAATTCAAAATCTTCTCTCTCTCTCTTTAGTGCATGAGTTTTACAACAATAAGCCCTACTTACACTATTCCCGTTAGACGAAGCCTTAGAATTAAGTCTTTCCAAGGTTTAATTACTGAGGAGATGGAACCTAATTTGAATGGCCTTTTTAATGAGGACATGGGTAATTCCTCTAATCCTCTTAATGATGAAGAAGCTCTCCATGAGGTTTTTGTAGAACAACGTTCAAAATTGGATAACCAATTTGATGATTTTCGACAATGGATGTCTCAAGAATACCCCGATAGTGAAGCTCTTCCCTTAATTGAGGGTCTAAAACGTATGGTTCAAAATGATAAGAATGGAATTGATATTTTGCATAGTATTGCACACATTGTGGATTCAAATGTGATGCCTATGAAGAGTCATGCCGAAACTTTGGGTTATACACAACCTCCTACTCAAGTCAATCATTCTATTCCTTTGACAACTCCTTTTGCTAGTATACCTACTTTTACATCAAACATAATGACTACTTCAATACAAGACATTCCTCCTATGATCACCAGTCATGGGGGCAATCCCTCTTCTTCAACCAACCCTCTTCCTTCATTCAATCCAACTTCTTCATTCATTCCTTCAATGAGTGTCCCTATTTCATCTCCACAAATAAACATGATGCAAGGGGGCAATTCATTTAACCATTCCATTCCTCCTTGTAGTGTTCCTCCTTTCCAATCATCTCCTATGACTAACTATCATAGTGTCCCGCCACCTTACTCTCAATCAATACCTTCTTTCAATAACATAATACCTCCATCACAATCTAACACGTCTAATATGAACTCTTCGACTGAAGCGACCATTAACAATCTTGCACAAACTGTCTCTTCTTTACAGCAACAAATTGCCTCTATGAATCAATTTAAGTTTAGTGTGCCCACTTTCTCTTGACATTGTTCGAGCTATCCCCCCTAAACATGTTGAAATCCCGCATTTGGCGCTTTATAATGGTAAGGGTGATCCTCTAACACATGTTAAGACCTTTCAAACAATATGTACCGATTTTGCTTATGACCAAAGGTTGCTTGCAAAACTGTTTACTAGAACATTAAGAGATAAAGCCCTACAATGGTACTGCTCGTTGCCTTCTTATTCTATTACTTCTTTCAAACAACTTGCAAATGCTTTTATTCAACAATTTCAAAGCAATATAACTCCTAAAGTTACTTTGATTGATTTAATGCATCGTAAACAAGGTGGTAAAGAAAAAGTGACTCATTTCATTGGTAGATATAAGCATTTGTATGCTCAAATTTCCTTTCCAGTACCTGACAATGATATTCAAAGAATCTTTATTTCTAATTTACAAAAAGATATTAGAGAAAAAATTCTCTTTTCTGAGTTTACTTCTTTCCAACAGTTGTGTGCAACTCTTCACTATTATCAACTAACTGTGAGTCAAATGGAACAAGCAAATCCTACGGCTCCGAGTGATAAGGGTGATAGTAGTCAACAACCATTTGGGAAGTTTAAACCGAACAGAGAGTCCATTAAATTCAATGAAAACATCATCAACAACAATGTGAATGCAGCATCAGGTGTGCCTCCTATTTCTAAGTTTTTCAAGAAAGAAAGAAAGTTTACTCCTTTGAATGAATCATTGCATAGTATTATGAATAAGTTATTGGAACAAAATGTGCTTACTCTTCCTCCTATAAGGCAAATAGATCTTGCAAAGATTAACTCACCCTATTTTGATAACAAATCTTTTTGTCAATTTCATCGTCATCTTGGGCATGATACTGAAAAATGTTTTGCTTTAAAGGGTAAAATTCAAGATTTGATTGATAATAATACTATCTTTGTTTCTGGTGTGAATGATAAAGGCAACACATCTGTAGCTCCTCCTAACCAAAATCTTAATATTTTTACTGATCCATTTCCCTCTCATACCTCTAATGCGATTGATACTAATGATTCCTCTGTCTCACCTGATGATCTTGTGTCTATGACTCCGAATGTGATTAACTTTGTAGAGCAGCAAAAAATCCCTAAAGAACCTTCCATCACATTTGATTCCAGTGAAACTATCAGGGCACCTGATGGTCCTTTATATATAGTTGCAAAAGTCAAAAATACACCTTGTCGTGGAGTGCTTATTGATCCTTCTTGCATGGTTAATGTCATTACTGAAGAATTTCTTTTTACTTTGCAATTGAATCAAGTAATCTATGATGAAACGAATGTGGTTGTGAAATTATTAGATGCATTTTCTTCTCCTACAATTGGTTCTATTACATTACCTATTGAGGTCCATAACAAATCCCTTGATGTGGACTTTGCTATTATTCCATCATCTAAACAATTTCGTGTGAAGCTAGGCTATCCTTGGCTGTCTTCCATGAAAGCTATTGCTTCTCTTATTCACAAGTGTTTGAAATTTCCCCATAGTGGTGAAGTTGTTACTGTCAATCATAGTCTCTTTAAACCAGCTGAAAGAACTTCTAGCGTTCCTATTGATTACTTTTGGCCTAAACAATTCCAATCTCTTCCTCCGCGAAGTGATCATCTTTTCAAATCTTATCAAAAGTGGAAAAAAGATATGATCCTATCTCTAAGTGAACCTAGAACACCCAAACTTGACATTCCTATCATTCTTGAGAAGGAAGTTCTTCCTTTGAAAGATAAAACTAATGTCTTTCCTCAAGAAGATTCCCAACCCATCCCTATGAATGTGACTATGCCTATATCTAATAAACTTACTAAAAGTAGACCTATACCTCCTCGTCATGATGGACTTGATCTCCTTCCTAAACCAAATATTCCTCCCTTATATGGAGCAGTTCCTCCTCCTTCCTCTTATGGAGAGAAGAGACCTTCCTCTTCTCCTATTGTTCAACCTAAGAGACCACAACCTAAACACCCAAGTGCTAAGGATGAGAACATTCCTCCTCCTCAATCTCCTCAACTTCCTACTAAGACTAGACGAAATTGGTCTACACGTGAACGCCGACGAAAGCGTCATCTTAGAGCTCAGGCAACTGCTTCTCAAACTTTGCAATCCCCAAAAACACCTTCAGCCAGTATTATTCCATTTTCTCCTCAGCTGACGATTGAGCTGAAATCTCCTAAACATAAGATGCATGATGGTCTTGATCCTGTGCGAGTTAAAGATCCTATTTTTTTAAATCTTGATGATGATATAGATGAAAATGTTATTCATGATGAAAATGTTATTCCTGTTCATTCTGATATTGAATATGAATATGTTGATGTTGATAACCATTTATCTAAGGAATTTTCTAAAGCACTTATCCTAGCTCCTAGACAAGAACAACGTGGCTCGGAACATGAACATAGCCCTTGTTTGGATCTTGTGATAGCTCCATCTGCTGTGTTGGATGTTCCTCCTCTAGCGTGTTTCCTACCTTCTCGAAATATTGATCAGCAAGATCGGGGGGTAGATGATGTGCTAGACTAGTTCATTAGCATAGCAGACTCTCATCTCCTCCCTTGATCTCTTTTGTTACTTCTTCTATGTGTTATTCTCATTCTTCTATTTGTTGTCCTTAGTGTTGTCTACTTGAGGATGATGCAAACCATTGAGATCTCTTTTGGTCTCTCTCATGTTGACTCAAAAGACACATGTGTTCCCTTCTTCTAGGTGACCTTCCTTGATTGGGGAATGAAGAACAATTATGCATACATACATATGATATACATGAATTATCATACAACATACTAACCCCGAGGAAAGCGAAGTCACCTTGTGCTTTGTGTTCTATGTCTATTATCCCTTGGCTTATCTCACACTTGGGGGCTAAATCTTTGTGATAACGTGCTCCTTTCCCTTTCTCATTTCTTATATGTATCACTACCTTAAAGCAATCACCCCCGATGAGGCATGTGCGATCGCTTTAACATAGGGGGTCATACACCCCGTTCATATCTCTTCAAGATACTTAAAAATTTCTTGGCGAACTTAGCTTATCCTTGAAAATTTTTGGTATTTTTCTTGCATGACTCATAGTGAGGGAGCCTTACTACTAATAGTCATGGTTCTCCCTCATGATCTTCCCTTTTACTTTGTCAATCGAAGTCGTAAGATCCTTAGTCCACTGGGGGCTTGGTGTAAATTGCCTCCTTGACGTGGTGAAAGTTTTTCAAAGTTGTTTCCTTGTACTTTACCGGAAGTATGAGCGTACGCTTATACTCCCGCTAAAGTGGGGGCTAAATGTAGCGTCCTAAAATTGTGACACTTGCAATTTCGACTGCATTTGGGTCTTCACGATGGCGGCGAAATGTTGAACCTAAATGGAGACCCCGAAACCTGTTTATAACACCAAAAACTACATTTTCCTTGCACCCTACTGTCCTGGGAGGTGGGACCATGGCGCCTAGCGCCCCGGTCCTTCTGGACTAGTGTGCCCAGTGCCTGGTCCCCTAGGACCATGGTGCCCAGCGCCCTGGTCCCTAGCCCTATTTTGGGCCCGGTCTCTTTTGGGCATCGGGTCTTTAAGTTTGCAATTTGGGAAATAATGTTTCCTGGTCGGCCTAAGGTCGAAAAAATTAGTCTATCAGCCCTAATTGACAAGTATATAAACTACATTTCCTCTTCCGAACAGGGAGGAAGACATGTGTGCAAAAGGCAGAAGCGATATTCAAACATTCAAACATTCAAGCATTCAAGCATTCCCTCAAGCAATTGAGCATTCTAAGTCTCCATTCAAGGCTAAGTGTTGCATTCAAGACAAGGATTCAACCATTGAAGAGGAGATCACATACAACATACAACATACTACACACATTACACCTTCGCATGTAAGAATACAAACATTCTTACAACAAGGTATCAGTACTTGTTTACATTACAAACATTTACATTTATAGCATTCTCATTTCTTGGTTAATTCCAAAACTGGGGTTTGACCTAAAGGCAAACCCCTAATCCCTAACCCCCCAATCATCCTCTCTTTTCTATGTGTAGGTTACAGGTACGCGGCTATAATTGAAGATCTGGAATCCTTGTGCAAAGACGAACAGATCTACCTTCGTTTCACGGATTTTTCGGAGGACCGTGTGCACGCCGAGCGCCATAGTCCCGTCAACTTTCGCTCAAATTTGCAGAACAACACTGTCTCGGCATTTTACTGCTAATTCCAGGTCCACAGCTTCATCTCGTATCCCTATTCTATTTATAAGCGAATCTTTCCTACTTTACATGCATTCCTAGTTCAATCTTTCTATCTACATTCTTTACAAAAGAGGGTATCCTTGCTATCACAACCCTTGAAACTCATTTAGAATCCAATCTTGCATTGTGTGGGATTGGATCTTGTGGGTTTCAACCCCTCTTTTGAATGTAAAGTCTGTCCTAAGTGAAAACCATCAACCCTAGTGACTCTCCCTTCTCTCTCCTTGGAGTTGGGGAGGGGAGAACAACTAGGGTTCGATTTTTCCGCTTTACAATAAGGAATCAAACATTGGGAAAATTTGAGGATAGGGGTAAGTGTTTGTTGTATGGGTAGCTATGATCCACTTGTACATTCTTAGTGATTATTGACAACTATGTCTTGGAGCTGGCTAATCCCATTAAACAAACAAGGGGGAAGTCATACATAATCGTATGGATCCTCCCTAGTTGTGTGTGGATTCAAGACGCCCATCATTTCATATGGTTCTTGGTTACTTTGTGAGAGCATGGCATCCTCTTAGACCAATATGTGAGCCTTGTATTGTTATCCCTGCAATGTGGATGAATAAGTGTATGTTAAAATAAACGCTTTGCTTAGAATACTCAAAAATGTCTCTTAGGAAGTCTGCAATAGGAAAACTTTTAGTAAGAATTTGTAGACACAATGCTCAGAAATTCACACAATCAGCTACATTAAATACGTTCTCTATTAAGTTCAATGGTTTTGGTTTGATTTGCAATTTTTGTGAAGCTTTTGCACTGAAGTTTCCATAGCCTGATTTTTTTGCTTGTGAAGAAAGACCATGTCAGATAATATCAGCGAAGAACAAAATAAGGAGACAATTGCTAGATTATTGTCTAACTTGAAAATAAAAGGTGATGGGAAATGTTATTGTCCCTGCAAAATTTGTAAGGGCTTAAAGACTAGAAGACTTCTAATCAAAACAGCTAAGAAACATTGTAGGTAGCATGGTCACATTGAAGGGGGACATGATTATCATCCACTAGTAAGTTGTTCATTATATCGTTTTAATAATTTATATACATAAAAAATCACTTGATAATGAGATCATGATCATGGTTTATTTATGTATATCAATTTTATATAGGTGGAGAACCCTAGAGCACATGGTATGGATCAACAAAACCCTGAGAATATGTTTTTGGAAGTGGAGGAACATGGAGGTGTGAATATCGAAGCTGAAGATAATGATCCCATGGAAGATGACAATCATGCACCAGAAAACACAATTGAAGATGATGGTACAAATACATTGATCCATGACACATTTAGTACTAGAACAGCTGATCATGATGATCAGGATGACCTTGATGTTCATGATTTACCTCTTCTTAATAAGGCATATGAGCCCCTTTACAAAGGCTCCCAAACAACTCTTCTCTCTGTTGTATTGTTGTTGGTGAACTTGAAGGTTATGAATGGTTTATCCAACATAACAATCTCTCGTATGTTAAGGTGTGTCATACATGTCATTATAGTTAATATATGGTGAATCATGTACCATTAATATTCTTTATATTAACACCTCAAACTTCTTTTTTTGCTATAGATTGATAGGTGATTTTTTCTTACCACCATCAAATATTCTACCTCCCTCATACCGAGAATTATCTGCCATTATGAAAGATATTGGAATGGAGTATCAAACAATAGATGCTTGTCCCAATGATCATATTATATATCATAAACAACATGAATTTGGAATAGAATGCCCTGAATGTCATATCAGTAGATATCAAACAGATCAAATAACAAAAAAGGTGCCTCGCAAGGTTCTTCATTATATTCCCATTATTCCACGTATGCAACGATTATTCAAGTGCACTAGCTTGGCACAATTTATGGATTACCATGCACACAATAGAAGTCGAGATGACATTATTTGAATGCCTGTGGATGGTTCAACATTTATGGACATAGAGGAAAAGTGGCCACACTTTAAAGAAGAACCTCGTAATCGTAGGCTTTCATTGGTAGCAGACGGTGTCAATCAATTTGGAGAGTTGAGATCTGTTTACTCGGTGTGGCCTATTTTTGTTATCAACAATAATATTCCTCCATGGATGTCAATAAAGAGGGAGCACAGAATGTTGGAAATGATTGTTCCAGGTATTTTATCATTTAATAGTCATCTACATTTAATTATAAATATTGTAGTAAAATGGTCATAATAATTATGTAATGTTTTTGTTCATTCCACTAGGCAAGTACCAAGTTAAAGATATGAATGTATATATTGAGCCTCTTATCGACGAGTTGCTAGAGTTATGGAATGGTGTGACCATGTATGACATCTCTAGACCAATAGGACAAAGACAATTTCAATTCCATGCAATGCTTCTATGGACAATACATGATGCCCCAGGGCTAACACATTTTTTTGGTATGTTATAGTGTTCAAGTTGCGCATGATAATTATAATTATAAAATTAACAGATTTAATAGAATTATACATTATCTTGTAGGTCTTCAAACAAAGGGAAAATTTGCATGTCCAGTTTGTGGTCCAAAGATGAAATCCCATCATTCAAAAAGTTTAGGAAAGCAGGTGTTTGATGAGTATAGGCACTTCCTTCACAAAAATCATAAGTACTAGAATACTAAAAAACATCTTTTCAATGGGAAAGAAGAGATTACATCAAAGCCACGAAGAATGACTCCTCACTTATGGAAGTTGGAATATAATAGAATTAATCGTCAAGGTAATGTCATTCCATCTAATGGTTTATGTTTGGAATTTGAATTTTTCTATTGTGTTTTGTTTACTAATGATGCAATTGATGATACTGAAGGTTGTCAAGGCATGGATGGCCACCTTCCAAAGGGACTAAAAAGTTATCCCAGACAATTCAGTAGGTTGCCTTACTACGAGCAACTACAAATTGTGCATTTGTTTGATACAATGCATATTGGAAAGAATATAACAAAGACATTATGGAAAATATTGGATGGAAAGCGTGACAAAGAAAAAATTGTCAAAATTTGTAGTGACATTGTGGAATCCAATCATGCAATGAAAAATGTCATTCAATCAAATAGCAATGGAGATCAGATTAATATAAGTGCCCTTCCTTGGTTATTAACAGAGCAACAAAGCAATTCTATAAAAGAAGTCATACGAAAAATTTGATTTCCCACAGGATTTGCTGCGAACATAAACAATCTCATATCAAAGAAGAGTGAATTTGGGCCAGGGATGAAAATGCATGATTGGCATACCTTGATTAAGGTAATTCATGTTCTTGTGTATTTACTATATATTTGTATACTGTACATGTAATTTTCATTGTATAAGATCAATTTATAATTGTTGCAGTACATTCTACCTCTATCTCTCCCAAACCACTTCGACAATAATATCAAGCAGGTCATATATGATCTTGGAAAATACATGAGGTAAGTAGTGATGTTTGTTCAATTTGTTGTATAGATACTATATTTGCCATTTGTTTTACTTGTTATGCAATATACTGTATATTATTTTGTAAAGTCTCATTTATATATTTTTGTGTCTTCAATCTCTTTAATTAGGTGGTTGTCATCTAAAGAAATCCACAAGGAAGATATAAAATATTGGAAGAGAAAAATACCTCATCTAATGTGTGAAATGCAAAAGTGTCTACCTTCAACTTTTTTCAATGCACAAGAACACTACCTCATACACCAAGTTGAGGAGATCGAATTGTGTGGACCTGTACACACTAGGTCAATGTGGATGGTTGAGAGGCACTTGAAATTTTTGAAGGCTTTGGTTCGACAAAGAGCACATCCTGAGGGTTTTATGGTGGAGGGATATATGGTATACCAAACTATGGTGTACATTACTGAATATCTTCCTAAGTTTGCAGCAAAAATCCATGTAGATCGCATTTGGGATCCCAACCCCATTAATAAATTCGAAGGGGAGCAATTGATGGGGAAAGGTAGATTGAAGAAAGTGAGAGGTAATTATAAGATGTTATTGTAGTAAATTAATTCTTCATCTTCTAAATAAATCAGTTGTAAGTGGTCTATTAATTATTTGTACAGTTGGTCGGGAGTGGGATGCGCTACATTTGTATATTGAAAACAATCTTGATTGGATGATGGTGTGGATTGAACGATGTCAACATTCTGGTCGCACATTAACATGGGATGGTGTTGCTTCATTGGTTAAAGAAGCTCATCGTAATGGAGATTCCAATGTTACACAAAGGGAAATTGATTTAGCATATGGTTTAAGAGATCAATAGGTACGTATAATTTTATTAATCACCCGTATGTTTATCAACTCATGATGCAATAATTTTAATATGTTAGACATATTGCAGGTCAAACACCACAAGGCTATGTGCTGCAATGGTCATAAATTTTGCATCAAACAGCTGGATGACACGAAGAAAACTTGTGATTCTGGGATAACTGCAGTCTTTGAGGTGACCAATATTTCATCTAGAAATGACATACATCCTCAAGTGTCTCAAAATCGATACTATGGCATTTTGGATGATATACTTGAGTGTGACTTTAATTCCTTCAAATTAGTTCTGTTCATCGTCAAATGGTATAGGCTACGACTGAATATAAATGATCCTGATAGAACTATTATCAAACATGATAATTGATTTACAATGGCTAATACAAGGTCGTTTGAACGAGTTGGGGATGAGCCCTATGTTCTTCCAAGTCAATGTGAGCAGGTATTTTACTCAGAGGTTCCACATAAACTAGGTCGATCATTTGTTGTTAGACATGATCCAAGAGGAAGGTTGATAATGTATAATGTGATAGAAGAAGAAGATACCAAAGAAGTAGAAGATGATATAGATGATCACGATCAACAGTTACTCGATGATGTTCCTGATGGAAATGTACACGAAGAAGAAGTTGATGATGATGATGGTGTTGCTACTGATGATGATGGTGATGGTGATGGTGATGGTGATGACAATGATGATGATGAACACAATGACGATGATGATGAAGATGACGACAACGATGACAATGATGAGGATGATGATGATGATGATGATGATGATGATGATGATGATGATGATGATGATGATGGTGGTGGTGATGGTGGTGGTGGTCATGATGATGAGTTGGATGAAGAAGAAGATCAATGACATGAATGAAATGTATGAGATGCGATTATTATATTATCTATTTAATATTGATATCTTGATAGAAATTGATTTGACTTATATGGTTACATAAATAATTCATATGTTTTGAATTCTAATGCCATTACTTAATTAATTCATGATGGACCTCTAGCTATGTGATAGATGGTGATTTAAAATACATATGTGATGGATTACATGCTTATGATGATACATGTGACATTTTTTGAACTTTGTGTTTATTTATGGAATGTGGACTAATTATTAGCTATGTGATGGATGGTGATTTATGATACGTATGTGATGGATTACATGTTTATGATGATACATATGTGATTCTTAGGATGCTCAATTACATATATGATGATACATATGTGATGCTTATGATGCTGCAGTATTTATTGTTTATCAAATTACAAATGTAATACTTATGATGCTCAATTGTTGGTGCAGGAACCTGAACCCCTTTGACGAGGATCCTTCACAATCTCATGGATCGACAGGTATAAGTCAATACACCTTATAGAAATAATATATTTTTAAAAAATTACAAGAAAAACAAACTTCCTCAGTTTTTCAAACCTCAACATTAGCAGTAAATCTAATACAATTATCAACACTTGAGGCCCCAGTTGGACTTACTCAAATTTTAATCTCAACATCAACTTTATGGCTAACTTCTTCATCAATATTACCCTCATTTGCAAAATATCTCTCTCATTACCAACTAACTCTCTCATTTGATGGTGCACAGGTATCACCAAATAAGTATTTGTCAGATGTGTCTTCCTCGAGTGAGGGAAATGTAGGAATAGAAGAGGAAAGTGAGACATGTAGTAGATCTCAAATAGGGAGATCAACTAGAGGTCAAAAGATTAGAAGAAAATTCAATAAACGCATGGAATTTTTTCTTGCTCAAGGGGGGTCATGTTCTTATGATGATGAGACCAAAGGCGACATTGAGGTGCCCTTGAGGTACAAACATCTACTGAAACAATGTGTACCCAAGGAACTTCCTCCAATAAACACTGATTTTTGTGTTAATGAGAGGATATATCGCATAGCACCTTCGTCGTTACATGGTTTGGGCCTATTTTCCATGGACAACATAAAGGTCTGTCACAACAAAGTTGCTGAATTGATGGAGTTTGTTGGACCTTGTTACAATTATAATGATTGGATGCAGATTGTTCGATATAAAAAAAGTATGCGTAGGTATGCACTGTCAGCCAATTATATACAACAAAAAGATAATGATCAAAGTAAATGAGTGGCTGTATACATTGATGGAAGGCCAAAAGCAACAAGGAATATTGCAGGTTTTATAAATAGTACACGACCTGGGTCAACTAATAAGCAACCCAATTGCATATTTGAGGCACATGAGGGAAATTGTGTGTTTGTATGTGCGATAAAATCAATAAGTGAAGGGGAAGAGCTGCTAATCGATTACAATTTGAATCGTATAGATACAAACAAAGTTACTATCATTGGGGTGGTACGTACTATATATATACCATTTAAGCCAACTTCCAATTAATGAATCCAATAAACCATTGTATTATTAAGTTTTTTTGCTAAGTCTATTGGTTTCATTTCGCTAACATTTTTAATATTTTTTCTTTGTCATAGGGCCACATGGATCCACCACATAGCACAGATAGGGGTGTAGGTCCTGACACTTCTACGGAGCAGGTAAACCTCATTGTAATTGTACAAATTAGATAGAATCAAACTGTTACATTATGATCTTTTCTTGAGTGTTTTGAAGTAATTTTGATGGTGTTAATTATATTCTTGTCAGAGATGGATGTTCGGGATAAGGGAAAGGAACCTGCAGTACCTCAGCACCTCCATAGGGATGTGGGGCACTCGATAGTGTTATGCATTGATGACATCACACTTAGCGAAAACTCTATGCAATTTGTACAAAAGAATATTAGAAAAATTAAGCAAGAGATTCTTGATTTGGCAAGCATAAGTCCTCAGACTGATGAGATAACAAAGAGGATGCAACTATTGTTGACGATAATGGAAAACTTGCAAGTAAGCAGTAAAGCTTTAATCATAACAAAAGTTCAATAATAGTTTATATTTTTATCTCTTTTATTTCATTAACTAAAATATGTATGTGTTGTTTTTATAGAAATTTATAGGGCCTCATCATCCTGGTGGCAATGATCAGGGTATTGTGAGTAGTTCAGGTGATGACCATGATCTATATATTAAAACCACTCCTTTGGACTTGTGAACTTGCTTTTTTAATGTTTTACATATTTAATGTATTACACTTCAGGTGCTGACATGGGTCTGAGGCTGAGCCCAACTGTATTGCCGACTGCAATGTCGACAACACGTAGCATGCAGACATCGTCTGTTGCACCGGCTCTTGTTGACCCACCCATTGGTGGTAGATCCCTCTTTTTCTCTCTCTTTCGTTATGTGTTTATTACCCTTGAAGTGTTCTTTCTTGGAGGCATTTCATAGTGGATTCATTTACTATGGCAGGAGATGCACATGAGGATGCGCCAGAGGTGAGTACTGCTGATAACATACCATCATTTCCTGGATCTTCCCGTATTACTAGTACGGGAACGTTGTAGGCCACATTGGTGGTGAGCGACGAAGAATTGATTCCCTTGAAGATATGGAAGGTTCCAGGTACTTTAAAAATATTATTATATATAGTCTAATTGTAATTTACTTACTAATCACTCATTTTGGACTAATGATCCCATGTTTTTTTTGCAAGAAATGATATTTTTTATAAAAATCTTAATGACATTTCATTGCAGATATTTGGGCCCACCATATGTAAAAGGTGGAACATCATACGGGAACTAACCCTTATCCACTATTTTGATTTCATATCATTGCTAGAATAGCTTTCCTTTTATCCATTTCTTGAACTATATCAAAGGTAGCTTCAGTTTCTTTCTAAATCTAACAGGTTTTTTTTTTATTTAAAGGTGGAATGACCAAGAAAAAAAGTTAAAAGATGAACTCACAAACCGTATGGTAGGGTTGTTTGGAAATGACACATTCGACAAGACTAAGCTCCTAGAAAAACATGGCACATATCTGAAGTATGTGAGGGACCAATATAGGACACATTTAGAGAAGAACGTAAAGTATGAGCATCCCCCCATGATTCCAGAGAGGGAGTGGAAGGACCTGATTTTGGATGCAAAGGAGAGAATTGAAAGGAAAAAAGGAAATACACCACCAGACGCCAGAAGAAGGTATGTGATACTATTAAGAATGTGAATATGTACTAATTATTCATTATATTTATATAATCTAACATATTTCAAACTTTTCATAGATTGAGTGACACATCAAAGGCAACCAAGGCAAGACAAGAAAAGAATGGGCAACACAAACTTGGCTCTAGTGGTTATATGAAACTTGCCACATGAATTGTAAGAATCAGTAAATTAAGTATCACATCAAAATATTTATAAATTGTAAACAATTTTTTTTTGATCAAACAATACAAGCAAAATTCACAATACTAAGCAAAAATGCAGGGCTCTGAATTCAATAGAGCGCCCATGGAAGATGACAAGAGAATTGGCAACCAGCAAGGCTATATAGCCATGGCTGAACGGCTATGAGAATTGAGTGGGCAAACACAAGATTCTGATGCATCTATCACAACGGTAATTAAGCTAAATGAAAATTATTTCAAATTGAATACTTAACCAATAATCTATTTGATGTTAAGTTTCAACATAAAGTGACTATATTTTTTTTAAATAAGCAAGCAATGATAACACTGCGCGTGACATTGGAATGCAACATGATAATCGTGGAATAGAACTTGTACATGGAGGTCCAGATGTGCATCCTAGTAGTGGAGGTATTCATTTGCTATTCAATTTTTTTTATGTAATTATTAATACAATTAAACATCTTAAATTGAAAATTAGTGTAGTAATTAATGTAACCTTTATTGTTAATATTTTAGAGCATGTAGTCGGTGGTGACCAAGTAGAGCATGATCCGGGTAGACAACATCAAGAACGTGATGTTCCCCAATCAGGTAAAGAGGACCACTATTATTCCTTTAAACAAATTTAATTGCAATTGGTGTATTGATTAATGTAACGTTTCGTATTTCAACTCCAGAGGATCTAGAGGGTACTCAGCATGTCGAGGTTGAGGCTAGACAAAATGATGTTGAAGATGATGTGGCCCCATCAGGTAAAGAGTGTAACGGTTGTGTTCTTTAAATTAATGAAATACTTGTAACAATAATAAAAAAATGTTTTGAATTTAACCCAATTCTTTGTTATTGCAGAGGACCCCCCTTTGGTTCAGCATCCTCATCCTTTGTATAGGACTAGGCATACATCAAGAGCATGAGAAGAGGGCATAACATCCGTAGATGGGGGAAATGATGAAGAAACCGATGTTCCACTTAGTCTTTTCATAGCTTCAAAGAAAAAACAAAGAAAGAAATGATTGTAATCTACCTTATTTGATAATGACTGATTTTTATGTGTAATGAATGTAATTATATGCTAATGAATGTTCATGAATGATATGTGTTGATGATTATTGATGAATGTTACGTTTTAATGAAAGTTAATGAATTTTATGTGTTAATGAACGTTATGTGATAATGAATGAATGTTATATTTTAATAATGGATGAAAGAATGAATGAATGTTATATGTTAACGGGGAATTTAGAGTGATGTTAGGGGGGGGGGGGAGGGGCCAAATGAGCTTCCACCTTCACGTGGTTGGCCCTGTTAAGTAGAGAATATTAAACTATTCTCAAAACAAAGCAAAGATCAATTATAAGATGTGAAATGTTTGAAAGGTGAGAGTCCACAAATAGATGTGAAATGTTTAAGTAGGCCTCCCAACGAAGTGGATCTCATAGACACAAAGAATCCTATATAGAGAATCATTGAGAGCCCTTGAAGAAGAAAATTTGAACTTCAATGAAGCAATACATGATGGAGGAATATCTTGCAAGAGGAAATCAAAGTCATTATGGTGTCATCTAGATCTGAAATGTGGTCTACTTTTCAAAAAAGTAAAGATGCTTGATATGAATGTGTCCTAGTGGGGTGAATCTAGAAGACATATAATCCTATTGCAAAGAATCATGGAAAGTTCTAGAAGAAGCAACTTTTAATTCTGAAGTAGCAACGTGTACAAGAGATGTTCTCATTTGTAGATGGAGTATCAAGAGGAGGATCACTAGTCCATGGACCATGTCATTGTTGTTAAATACCTACGCTTTTGTTCATAGTCACTTGGTGTAGGAATGAATTCAATGAGATAGGGTAGGAGATCCTACATAATGTAATAGTGGTTTCCCCATCAACCTCTACCATTGTGATTAAAGGGGTCTCAATCATAGAAGGGTGGATAAGGTAGCATGGATAGGGAGGGTAGGTACAAGTTTACCCACTAAGCACACCACCTCATATGGATGGCGGACTACCACATGGGGCCAAGAGAGATGGTATATCCGCTCTTGGGCTTAGCATGTGGACAGCTTCGAGTGCCCTATCATGTTTCTCATCCAAGCCCTATTATGGTTTAACTCCAATTATGCATTATAGATATTGTGTAGTTCACATAAAATTGAAATAGTTATGAATATATGCTATCTAAACCTAGTTGAAATGGTTTCTCTATGAATTATACTTTCAATACTTGTCTAACATGATTGCAGGTTTTATCTAACATGATTGCAGGTTTCAAAAATTATTCTAATACCCTGATGGTATTGTTTCTTCATTGGGACTACTCACATGCATTTGAGGACTGCTAAACTATCATATTCACATAATATTGTCTCAAAAATAAAAAGAGAACCCTAGGTCATCTTTACCATTATATGCTTTTGATCTGGCAACTCTGTGACTGCAAATAAGATTTTAGTGGGATTCTAGGACTTCTCCTATGTTTTGATTTTTTCTTTCTCCATTGGGGCTATATTGTTCTAGGGTCTTAAACTAAGATAGTGATTGTCCCCTGTAGCTTCATCCCTAGTTGTCATTTGTATAATTTGATGCCAATAAGGACTGATATGCTGCTCCTTTCAGTGAAGTGTCATAGTTCTTTGGACTGCTCATACCATATTCTAAAATTTTATGAAAACCCTACAATGAATGACTCCTTGACTATCATCGTTGTTTGTATCTTACCATTGTGGATTTGAGTCTTGATTTGACTATATGGCTTCTCTCAATAGAAAACTGTTTATGGCATTTGTAACTTCTAATCCATGACTTTTCATCAAGCTTTGGCACATTGAGATTGGAATAGGGATCCTATACACCATCACTAGAGGTTATCAACAAGAGAAGATTCACCTATTGATCCTTTGAACTGATAATTCTTGATTGCCTTTTTGACTCATCATGCTTTGTAATGGTGATTATCTTATTTATGGCTTGATGGATATTGATCTCTCTCACACAAGTGTTTCAACTAATCTTTGATGAATACAAACCCTTCTCTTTTGTTGAGTGCAAATATCATGAATGCATTTATTTTTCTTAACTATCCATAATGACATTTTCAAATATCTGAGACTACACTTAGGCCTGTTGTCTCTTGATTCTTCATTGGACTGTGGTTTCTTTGATAGTTCTTTGTAGCTTTATCTTTGAATGGTCACTATCTTATTTGTAGCTTTGTATTTCCTTTATGGTGGCAGACCTCATACAATGTTTTCACGTTTAAAACCAACACTAAACCTTTAAACAACCATATTCTCAGACAGTTTGATATCAAATTGTGATACAACATTAATCATTTCACCACTATTATCAATTATATTTTTGCATGCTCAGTGTCCATGCCTTCATTATGCTTGAGTTGATGACTGTTGCAACTTTATTACTATCAAATCTGCTTCATGATGTCTTGTATGCATATGACACAATGCTAACCTATTTATCAGTGCTATAGACTTTTCACTTTGTGTCATGGCATCCTTTTATCTTTCATCAAGATCTGGGGGTGAAGAAAATAATTATGACACTAAATACCTATGACCTTGCACTATGAACTACCCTTGCACATCTTCTAGAACTTCATGGGCTATCGAAATACTGTGATTTTGACCTTTCACAGCCTTTTGATCTATTTTGGGCTGCTAGATGGTTGTCTCTGATTTGACTGTAGACCTTGGTGCTTCATATTTATTGATCTCTCTTGAAAAGACTTAGATTAGGACCTCTATTCATGCTTTGACAGTGATACTTGACACTGTCATTCGTCAAATCTCATATATTGCTGCTCTCAGTGTTATACCTATCAGTTATACATGTTGAAGACTCTCACACACCTTTTAACACTATCTTAGACTTGGCTTTTGCTATTTAATACAACATAAGACTGTAATGAGGCTACTATGTGTCATTGATTTGACAATTTCTAATGTCTGGTAGATGTCTTTGATGCTCTCAAATTGTTCTTGAAGCTTATATGGCTTGGTTCTGATCCTTATAAGCTTTTAGACTGATTTAGGCACTATGATCTCACTGCAAATTTATCATTTATTGGTTGTTCTTTTGTTGATAGTGACATTTATCACTACTTTCATCTGAGGCAATCACTTCTTGACAGTCAAAAGTTTGCCCATCAATTAGTTTTCATTGTCTTTAGCTTCTTGAGACCTCTTATTTATTGATAGAGAAACACAATCTATTCTTCAATAATCAATCAAACCTACTCAATGTAACCCTATAACTTGTAATTTTCTGTTGTGATTGTCTTTGTGTTTTGAACCATAAAAAAACTCTTATCATTGTGTTTTTAATTCAAAACCCTTCTTCATTACAAGCTCTAAGTAATCTATTCCTTGCTATACTTATGATTATCTATTAATGCTATTCAAGAATTGGGGAAAACCTAGACACTATTATCAATGTCTAAACCTTCTAACAGACTACTATACTAGTCCTTACTATCATTGTTATTTTGGTGGAGGTTGGACTATACTTCATTTGAAACAAACAAACCATCCATACAAATCATGCTTTCTCAAAAATGTGAAATCCTAGACTAGAGTAAAGAAGATAGCTAGCCCAGACATGAAATGCTTTGAATGTTCCAGACACGTAGCTACTCTTTGTTAGAATTTCCCTTCTAATTTTGCAACATGTCATGGTTCTCCTTCTACGTGGCTGTCATACTGCACCTTCGATTAGAGCTTACCAAATTGAATACTAGGGTTTTCTCCCATCAAAAGTGGAGTCCTCTACCAATTAACTCAAGATCCTCATCTTTACCACAGGTTTATCTTGAATTTTGATTGACCTTAGTTAGAATGGGCATTGAATAGTCTAAGAAAATTACCTCCAAAATGTTAAACTCAAACTTCAACTCATGAATTATAAGGCCATGCAAGTTTTTATTTCTCTTTTGATGAGAGAGGGTGAGAGGAAGAGATAATGACCTGGAGAGGGTAGAGAAAGAGAAGTAGAGAGTGAGAAAAGAAGAGAGGGATGGAGAAAGAGACCTAGAGAGGGGAGAGAGAAGAGAGATAGTAGAGAGGGATAGAGAAGAGAGATAGTAGAGAAATCTTTTTCTATACAAAATTTTTTTCCAAAAAATCGGCCTACCGTCGGAATTCCGACATCAAAGGGTAAAATTCCGACAGAGGAGTGTCGTGGGATGCACAACATCCTCGTCAAAACTCTCCTAGGGTCGTCGTAATTCTGACAGAGGAGTGCCGTCGGATGCACAACATCCTCATCAAAATTTTTACCCTTTGATGTCGAAATTCCGACGGTAGGCCGAGATCGTGACAGTATTCTTTCTGGTTATGACCATCCATGGTGGCCATCAGAAAGGTTAGAAAGGATGTCGGAATTGCGATGACCACAAGGATAGTCGGAACTTCCGACAAAAAGTTTTTGATGACTATTTTTATCGGCCGTGCGACGAAATTGCGTCTGAATGACGACAATTTGCCATCAAAATTTTGACCCGAATGTACTAGTGATTAAAAATGAAATTCTTGCAATCTAGAAGAATGCTGACAGACCAAGCTGGCAAATCATAGGAGACACCCTTGACATTCACAGTGTCTTTAACCTTGAATCCTCAATGGCTTCTATTGATATGAACTTTACCTGACTGTCAGTTGTGGATTGCATCATTATCTAAATATTCTGAAATTTCCCCAGTAAACAAAGTCGCCAATAAAAACAATGCATGGGCATAGGCCAGGTCGGGCCCCAAAGTGGGTCCGACTAAAAAAAAAATCGTTTTCATGCAACTGACATCTGAAATGCCTCAAGAACCTTAAAATTACCTCTGGAATCAATCGACACCATTTTTGGATCATCGAACTGAGTTTTGCAACTTTCAGGCGCTTGCGCAACATTTTCGCATTTAATCGCGAAGACATATTTTTCAAGCTGGTCAAAACACCTTTCTGGACCTCGCCATCTGACAGGCGTGTACTTTGATATATAGGGATGAACTCTACCAAGCGGTTTCTCAAGATGAATCCTAAGCAAAGAGATATTAATTTCTGAAAATGACCAACTGGCTTTGTCGACACTGTGGACCTGATGAAGTCAATGTTCAGGCAACACATGATGCCTTTCTTAAAAATATCAAATGACCTCCGTAGACCCTCAAATTTGAAACTCGGGCACCTTGTAGTACATATTAAATCTTTGAATTCTTAGTTTGACCAAAATTTTGACTAGGTGCAAATGGTGCGCTCATGAAAATAGCCACAATCTACTGATATAGCAATGAAAGTGCGGAAGACTGAAAACGATGGCTCAATGAACCCTTTTGAAAACCGACTAAACGGATTGGTAGGAGCCTGAAACTGGAAACATAGCTTTTCATTTATACCAACAATATCCTGAAACAAACAATTTGACATGACACTCATTGAGGCAACTTTTACACTTATGCGAAACAGGGCTCCGACTAGGTTATGAAACGGGGACTTGTCAAAACATTCAAACTGCAAACAGTTCAAGCTTGGTAAACTGAGAAAATGGATTCATGAAGACTTGAAATTTTGCATGCTGACTCACATTTATGCATACAATTCAATCCACATTGAAATTATTCATGATGATCAATAGGGAAAAAGATATAAACACTCAAAGTAGGCTACTCAATAAGATCTGCATTTGTGCCTAAAATGCACTTTCAACTCACTCCTCGAAATGGGTTCCTAGTAAAATGATCCAAACTGAAATCTGAAAGTTGTACATCACTGAATAGGCCAAATGAAAGGTGTGGGACATGTTTCCTGAGTCTTACCCTTTGAGAAACAACTGTCTCCATGTTGCCCTCTCTCTAACTAGGTCATTCAAACTGACTCATTTGGAAATGCAAAGCAAAAATTTGAATTGGGCCTCAAAACTTGACTCAATTTTAATGAGTCCCAATAGTGGCTCTGACTGGGGATGGTTGATTTCTAGATCAACACAAGAATCTAGAATCTATGGTTAAGAAGACCACCCTAAAATGGATCTTATCTCTTCTCTTCTCAAAACAGGGCTTCCTTATTCTACCCAAACAATAGGGCACTTCATTGAAAACCACACAACTAAAAGTAAAGTGACCATACAAGATATACAAACATACTTACAACTGATTATAGGCTGCTCCACTTTCCTCAACATTTACCTATGTCAAAAATCTGATTCTCATCTCCTAATGTTATGATCCAAACAAAGGCACCTTCCAGTAACAGCTGAGCATAATCATTATAATCAAACCTTACCATCATACTGCTAAAACAATGGGTGTACATGCCTTTTGTCTGATTTTGAACTTTATAGTCACACATTACTTCAACAAAAGTAAAATCATGAGACAAGGCACAATAGACGTCTTCCCACAAGATACCATACCTTTCACTATCCCAATCAATTCTATATTTTGCAAGGACATCATCATGCTGAACTTCAAAAGTAAAACATTCATTCTCAACACTGTAATTCTCATCAACACGTGCCTTATTACCATTTAAATTCATAGAATAAGGGGCATTACTTACTGATTGATACAAACAAGGAACATAAATATTACAATCTGGATGTGGTACTTCACTATGTTGATCACACTCCTTACTATCCTTGTTCATCAAGCTCAAAACCTCTGCATTCTCAATATCCCATTCATGGAAAAGGAGGCATATCTTTGGCTGAAGCAAATCATCAACTAAGTCTTTCTCATTCAGACTTATATCCACCCGAAAAACTTCCATTTATGGTCTGAAGAAGTCATCACATAACCCATGCCTCTTATCTTCATCATGAAACATGTCACTGCTACATGGAATGGTATCAGCATTGTGGACTGGTTCATCATTCACAACATCTGGCTGATCAATTATTTCTTCATACAAAGGGTTAGAAACCAAATGGAAAATCCCCTTATGAACATTATGACAATGAAGTGGTTGGTCTGTGTCCATGTCAACATTGAATAGAACATTAGAAAACTTGCTAAAAATACCATCCGCCATATCATCATAATCATCTTCATCGGACAAAGAAGAAATTGAAACTAGGCTGGAACTATCCTCAGTGTTTCATGTTTCACAACCACAAATTTTCATCCTATGACCATCATTCTAAAAATCAAGATAATCATACTTATCTTGCCACAATTGATCTTCTTTACCAATAGAACACTCATCATCAGCCAAAGAACAAAGATGAATATCACTGCCATTTACTTCATCTGATGAGTTTTCAGCATGTTCACTAAAAATTTTTGTCATAAAACCATCTGTTAGATCAGCATGTTGTTCATCAAGTGTACAAGCATTCAGTTCACAGTCCTTTTCTAAAAAATCCACTTCACCATATTGAAGAAGGTCTTCATTAACAACTTTAAGGCTCTCCAACATTTGAACCTTCTTGTCCACAATTTCAAGAGCTTTCCTAAGTCCTTCAATCTTCTAGACTTGCATTGCACTTGCTGTTCCATGTGACATTCTTTAAAATTTTATTCATCAATGTGTGCTACATTTTCATTGAAATCATATATACCATTACAATTTTCTGAATTAACTTTGTGCATAAATTTCAAATTAGAGAGATCATCAACATGATTATAAGAAGTGAAATCTGAAAATACTTTAACCTCGTCTTCAACACAATTGACATTATCAATATTTAAGTGAGGATCAACCATTGTTTGCATGAAACAACTCTGATTTTCATTGGGAATGAAATTGTCGTGGTTGCCAGCACAAGTATGAACACCAAAACTCTGAGCATTACTTCTCACTTCACACTTAGTTGTAGCATTACAAACATTATGACATCAGACACTAGTGGATACAAGTCTTTTAGGAATGCCATATTTCAAATTTTTCTCTATGTCCATGGCTGTCACAAATGCCTGATGTAATGTCTTTGGCTCTTTATCCCTCAACCTGTAATTCATCTTACTTCCAAAGGCATCCAAATAAATCACTAAAGATACTTCATCCTTTAGTTTATACCCTTGTGGGATCTCAGCCAATGCTTTGGAGAATCTGACATTGAAGGCTAGCACTAACTCACCTTCCTCAATTCTGATTTCCATCAATTTCCTCAATGCATCATTAAAGTTTATTCTCTCAGCAAATTGCTCAAGGAAAGATGCAACTAATTCTTCCCATGAGGGAATAGAATCTATTGGCAAAAAGGAGAACCAATCCCTTGCATCCTCTTTCAATGATTGAACAAGTAACTTCATACACACATCTTCTTGACAGATTTCAAATTCTCCCATCAAATCTAAAAATATTTTCAAATGTTGACATGCTGATTCAGATCTCTTTCCACTAAATACTGGCAAATACTTTCTAATTTCCATGGGTATGGGATTTGGGTAACCCGGAATGCCTTCAAAATTTAGAGCAACATAATGGTTCATGATGAAACTTCTCCTATTATACGGTTGTGACACTTCACTAGGCATGGTCATATGTGAAAATACCAAGGCTGAAAAAATTCACTACGCATTTCTTCTTGCTTCTACAAATAATTATACAACCTTGCGTTGAATAATAAAACACTTCAAGCACATATCCTTATTTAAATCTTTTCATAACATTGCTTGACACAAAGCTTTTCAAATTTGCATACTACGGAAGAATATATATGTTGTAACTTCAGTAAAATAGATATGCAAATAACTTTGTAAATCCTCTTTCCCTCTTTACTAGTGTTGTTCACTTAATGGGAAAACTACATTACACATTCAAATTTTTAGAACAAATTGTTTTGCATTCAAACCTCTAAAAATAACTGGAGATTTGCAGCTATAAGACTTATAGATCTGAAGATTAACTTCAACTTTTAGCACTGTCTTTACCTCAGAGTTGCCACCTCTTGCACAGAGGACATTTTTGAACAGCAGAAAGCCATTGAACACAAAATTTAATTCTCTATTTACCCCTTCAATCTCGCTGCAATAAACACTCTTCTAGGCTATTTAACACTGGTATGAACCACAGAGTCGCCACCCAATAAGGAATTAGGGAAAAGTTTGCATACAACGACAAGGACTTCTTACAACTCTCAACAATGAATTTATTGTTACTCCTTTATAAAATATGACATGAAATGACATATCATTCTACAGATCCAGAACAAGGAACATTATCTAACTCTATGCATACACAATGGACAGACTAGCTGGAAATGAAATTAACAGGATGAGGGATACATTCAACTTCTAACCTTATCAATCAAACTTTTGAATCCATTAGTTCCCCAGCAAAGTCACCATTTTTGTTGTTCATCAAAACTGATTAACCCAAGCACACCTGCAATTGATCTATGAAGTAGCCAATTCAATCTATGAAGAACTTCAGGGCTTGGACAACACGACAAGGATCTAAATCCTTCTACTCTTCAGGCTCTGCAAAACCTAGACGGGTATACCTTTGATGCTTAGAATTAAACCTATTACACACCTATGACAACATCAACATAAACAGATAGATCTCACCAGGGCTCTATAACAAGCAGTTTACTGCAGATAGGATAGATCTACACATAAAACTTAGCTATGTTTGAGAATGAGATAGATGAAACATTTCAAAACATAACATAAACTAAAGATTTTCTCATTGGATTTTTGTTTGGTTTGAGAATCCCCTTAACTGCAAGATCAGTGCCTTATCCAAGGGCAACAGAGTCACAAATCAAACTATAGATGAAAACTTGTACTTTAGATCCATCTCAATTCTTAAGTATTCCTAACATTTAATGCCTTGCATAAATGCATTACTCAGCTCATCCACAGAAAATATCAGATCCAAAAACATAATCCCTATTTTATTAATGTTTGTTCACAGAGTTTAAAATCTTCCTTGAAGATTACCTACAAACCAACATTACGCTCACAAACACATCTGCTCATGACCAACTTGATCCTCCTTAAGAATCAGATCTAATTAAAATGAGATTACATTTCAGAGACAAATTCTGTACAAATTTGTGCATGCCTTACATACACAAGAACCTGCAACTAAGAACACCTATAGCAAAGAATTGAACTCCATTACTAAAAGAAAAGCCCTACCCTGTACAATCTTGAAGAGAACTCAGAATTGGAAACCATGAAAATATGGAGCCATTCTCCAAATTTTTGGAACCCTTACAATTGAGAAGAATTGAGAATAAGAAGAGGAGGGAAAGATCAGATCTGCATAACACACTGCCAAGTGTCCTTTTTTCTAACTGAATTTTAATCCCTTTTTCTTTCCCATGGAAACTGCTCTCAAAATATCCCATATTTGTTAAAATTAACTACATAACCGCATTCCTCATCTCGAGAGCTTTCCAGCGATATATTATACTTGGTATTTTGGCCAAAATTAAGCCTTTGAGTGAATTAACCACTCATATGCCTCCAATCATTTAAATTTTTGAATTTTGAATATAGTTGAAACTATATATATAACTTGATTTTAACTTTGATTTTTGGCCTGATTATGCCCTAACGCCCTACCACGTGGCAACCTCTGATTGGCTAATGGGGTTTATTAGGTGCCACCTCGGATGACACCTCATCACCGCCACGTGTACGCCACCAAGTTGCTTGTTCATCGCCACGTGTATGCCATGTGTGTACCATGTCAGCACCACTGGACAGGACCCACGAGCTAGACCGCCACGTGTACGCCACCTCAGTTGGACCTGGACTGCAATCTGTCTTTCGCCATTTCACGATGGCTAACCTTCGAGCACCTTTCCTTTGCGAAATTGCACGTGCTGTCAATCTTCATCAAACTTGCATGCTATTTAACCTGCTCATTTTCGGCCTTCTGCTTTTCGCCATTTCGTGATGGCTAACTAGTGTGCATCTTCGGCTTGTGAAATCACGTCGACTGTCAATCTACTTGGAACTTGCTCACTGGTTAAGCCGCCCTTAGTCTACAAAATTTGCTCACCTTGGGATCCATGCCTGCATGGGGTCCACCTAGTCTCCGCTTAGTCAGCCTCCTCGGTCACCTTGGGATCCATTCCCACTCGCGTGGGGTCCACCTTGGGCGCCCTTAGCACCTTGCGTCAAAAGCCCTTTGTGGCTTTGACATATTAGATGGGTGTAACTTTAGTTATAAATACCAAAAGTTCCTCCTGCCCAGCCAATGTGGGATTAAGGCTTATGCTTGAAAATGCATTTTTTGAAGCAATCTCTGAGTTTTAATGGTGCCTTTGGTCATTTGCAGCCGACATTGTAGGGCTCCTACTCTTCCAAGTAATGACACTTATAAAATGTGATACTTTCTAATCACTGTTATCCAGATCCAGACCGTCAAAATTGTAACAAGTAGCAACCTTTGAAATAGCTTTGTGGTATACAAAAACCTCGTTCGTTTCACTGCCACAAGCTATGTATTCACTGCTGACTGTAAGACTGACAAAATTCTTCTCATTAGTATGTCCCTTGAATGTACTTACATGGCAATTTTCCTTCACATCCAACAATCGCAATGTATTGTCTATTGATGCAGAAGCTAATTCATTTGTTGATATGAATTTGATATATGAAACTGGTTTCCTGTGACCTCTAAATACATATAATGGTTCACTGATCCTTCTTAAGTCATAATAATGAATGTTACAATCTACTAAACCAACTACAATATAATTTCTTGAGCTTGGATTACACTACACACAACATATATTTGCTTTCACATCTATGGTGAGAACACTTGCATCTTGCCTTGTGCACCATACCTTAACCTTGCAATCATCACTGTCTGAGACAAGCATTGTAGGATTTGTGCATGAAAAATATACACTCCATGCCCATTTTTCATGCTCCTCATACTCCATAATACTCTAGCGTGTATTCACATCCCAGACAGTAACAATGCCTTCATGATCACTTCTTGCACTATGACTCTTGAAGTGCTTGAGTTCCAGTTTGCACTGGGAATATAAATATACGAGGCAAGATGGGGAGATAATCTTTTGAAATTATAAAAACATTGTTCACTATTCTTTGCCTCATATAAAATTAAGCTCCTTTGGAAGACTCTCACACACTTCATCAATCCACCACCTATAATCAAATGCAGGAAAAAACCAATGCAAAACATTGGTAACCAGCTCCATAGTTGCAGTATCAATAGCTGTTGTGTTGGTCAAATGTGTGCGTTGAACCTTGACAACAACTTTCTTGCCATCAAAGGTGCGAGCAACATGTACTTGAGAAAGCAAAGCACTTGCCAATGGGATGGGATTGAACTCCAAAAAATACTTCATGGGGAAGCTTTCCAAGTTCTTTTGTGAACACATCACAAACTTGTGAATATGAAGATGTGGGACACTTGTTCAACATTGAAGTCTTCATCACTTCTACATACTCCCGAGGAATCAGGCATTCCAACTATCCAATATGTTGACCAAGCTGGATATAGATTCCTCCATTCTCATATAAATAGAATATTGACACATGGTGTGATACTTCTCAAACACAATATTTATCCTTTGTTATATTAAAAATGAAATTCTTGCAATCTAGAAGAATGCTGACAAACCAAGCTGGCAAATCATAGGAGACACCCTTGACATTCACATTGTCTTTAACCTTGAATCCTCAATGGCTACTATCGATATGAACTTTACCTGACTGTGAGTTGTGGATTGCATCATTATCTGAATATTCTGAAATTTCCCCAGTAAACAAAGTCGCCAATAAAAACAATGCACGGGCATAGGCCAGGTTGGGCCCCAAAGTGGGTCCGACTAAATTTTGTTTTGTTTTCATGCAACTGACCTCTAAAATGCCTTAGGAACCTTAAAATTACCTCTAGACTAAATCGGAACCATTTTCGAATCATCAAACTGAGTTTTGCAACTTTCAGGCGCTTGCACCACATTTTCGCATTTAATCGTGAAGATGTATTTTTCAAGCCAGTCAAAACACCTTTCTGGACCTCGCCATCTAACACGCATGTACTCTAATATATAAGGATGAACTCTACCAAGCGATTTCTCAAGAAGAATCCTAAGCAAAGAGATATTAATTGCCGAAAATGACCAATTGGCTTTGTCGACACTGCAGACCTGATGAAGTCAATGTTCAGGCAACGCATGATGCCTTTCTTAAAAATATCAAATGACCTCCATAGACCCTCAACTTTGAAACACAAGTACCTTGAAGTCCATATTAAATCTTTGAATTCTCAATTTGACCAAAAGTCTGACTGGGTGCAAATGGTGCGCTCATGAAAATAGCTACAATCTACTGATATAGCAATGAAAGTGCGGAAGACTGAAAATGATGGCTCAATGAACCCTTTTGAAAACCGACTAAACGGATTGGTAGGAGCTTGAAACTAGAAACATAGCTTGTCATTTATACCAACAATATCCCAGAACAAACATTTTGACATGACACTCACTGAGGCAACTTTGACACATGCGAAACAGGGCTCTGACTATGTTCTGAAACAGGGACTTGTCAAAACATTCAAATTGCAAATAGTTCGAGCTTGGTAAACTGAGCAAATGGATTCATGAAGACTTGAAATTTTGCATTCTGAATCATATTTATGCATACAATTCAATCCACTTTGAAATTATTCACGATGATCAACAGGGAAAAAAATATAAACACTCAAAGTAGGCTACTCAATAAGATCTACATTTGTGCCTAAAATGCACTTTCAACTCACCCCTCGAAATGGGTACCTGGTAAAATGATCCAAACTGAAATCTGAAAGTTCCACATCACTTAATAGGCCAAATGAAAGGTTTAGGACATGTTTCCTGAGTCTTACCCTTTGAGAAACAACTGTCTCCATTTTGCCCTCTCTCTAACTAGGCCATTCAAAGTGACTCATTTGGAAATGCAAAGCAAAAATTTGAATTGGGCCTCAAAACTTGACTCAATTTTAATGAGTCCCAACACCTCCTTCCCTCTCTCTCTCTCTCTCTTCCTCTCCCTCCCTCCCCCCCTCCTTCTCTCCCTCTCTCCCTCCTTCCCTTCTGCCCTCCCTCCTCTCTCCCTCCCCCCTACTCTTTCTCTCTCTCTCTCTCTCTCTCTCTCTCTCTCTCTCTCTCTCTCTCTCTCTCTCTCTCTCCCTTTTCATTCACATTTTTTCTACTACCAATAATGTGTATGAGGTATTGAACCTATTAGTTCACTGCCCCGCCATAACTTTTTTAAGGTGTAGGAGAGCATGCATGGTACATATTACTTGTAAGCGCGTACGGGGTACTGAGCCCATTATTCGCTACCCCATGATAACATTTTTTAGGCTTAGGAGCATGTAAGAGCTACTCATTAGTATAGAATGGGGAAAAAAATACCGTTGGGCTTGCCAACATTTTATGGACTAACAGTGCGTACGCGGTACATAGACATAGTTTTAGTTTCCCAAGAGCCTCAACAACCTCAAAAGAAGTTTTTGAGGCCATTGAAGGCCTCACTGGAACTGTGTCTGCACTTCTATCACTGTTTTATTCATAGAAGTAAGTGAATTTTTTGTTTTTTCATGATTTCAAATAATTGAATTGTTGTTCTTATTAGTTTTGTCAATAGTATTGTGATTGTTTAATAGTTTAATTCTAAAAAATAGTGATAAGATGCATATTTATGGTTATTTGTTTGTTTATGAACTTTTATTTACTTATATATGTAATATGATTCTATTTAGGACAACCGATATCAACCATGGCAAAGAACACACGAGGAACGATGGAACAATGAAAGGGTGAAAAGGAAAGATAAAGGCATAATATGAAGAAATTACGTGACATAAGAACAATGGGAGAAGAAGGTATGTCATACTCAACATCACAATTTGATTTCCCAAATGAACATAATGCACCTAATGCAATTGAAGAAGAGACATTTGATTTACCGTATGAACCTAATGCAATTGAAGAAGATATCGCATTGAATAATCAATTAAATGATGAACATACACCTTATCTATTTGATAAATTGAATCTACATAATGCACCGATGTTAACACCTCCTAGAATCATTTGTAGGAAACCAAAGTATCTAATTGACATTGATGAGAATATATTGAAGCCAATGCCCAATAAAATGAATGAACGAACTTGTAGGATAATGGTTAAAATAATATGGCAAAACTATTTTAAAAACTTAAATCAAACCGCAAGATGTCAATTAATTGTTGAAATGATTGAAAATTTGAATTTTAGAGAGACAATGAATTTTTTTGTTGTTGATGCATTAAGAACATTAATTGATATTTTTTGGCATGACAACACAAGAGTTTCGCCCAACCAAAGAGATGTTGTTAGAAGGAAAATTTGGTCTAAACATTGTGAGCCGCATGCCAAAAACTATTTGGATATGACTCAAACTAAATTTTATGAAAGATTCCTTCAAAAGTTTCCTCAAATAAGAATTTCTCAAAGATTTTTTGAAATGACAAAACCTTTTTATATTAAGATTAATCATGTACACACCACGTGTTGTTGTAGGATGCATATTGAATTTTCCATGCACTATGATATTTTTTCATCATATTTGCTCTACTTTGCACACTAACGATGTTTTGCAGGAATGCAATATACAAGCACCTCCTAAGTCGGTAAGAGAATTTATTTCTAGTGTGCTATGTAATAGACATGATGGTTGCATTTATTATAAGATGCCTTCTTTGGAAGGTTCTTGTGCTATATGTGGTGGTTTGAAACATTTACCAAGATGCATACATTTGGAGAGCACACATGAAATTAGTAGGAAACTAGTTTCTTTTAGAAAATACAAGACAGTCACATATGGAGTTAAAGATGGAAAAGATTTGAAGAGATGTGAGCTAGTGAAAAATGATATGTGTAGCTGAATTTATGAAAATGTTTCAAGAGAAACTAGTTTATGAGTACATAATGCATACACATAGAGCTCAATGGTTAGATGAGCAATTCAAGTTATGTAAGGACACATTTCCTCTTGGCACCATTGTCTCTATCGTTGATTTCACTGAAAATTATACACTACAACCTTAAAATGAAGTGCAATCTGTAGACACCTAAAATTGTCCAGTCTAATTAAATAAATATTTTATTTATTTAATTATCTAAGCCTAATTCTTCTATTAATTAAATAAATCTTGATTTATTTAATTAATTCATTTATCCTCTTCTAGCCTTATTTCTCATTTAAATAAATACATTTATTTATTTAAATTATCCTTTTCCTAAATTAAATAAATATTTTTATTTATTTAATTATCCTACTTCTTCTATTTATTAAATAAATCTTTATTTATTTAATTAATTCATTAGCTTTTTCTACCCATGACACATGTCATTCATCTCTTAATTCATACACTACCTACCTCTTTCATTATTTTGGTATTTCTTTTACCTACCCTCTAATCATAGCCGACCTCTCTTTTTACACCTCTCAATCTTAACCCTCCATTTCTTATTGTGTCTTCTATTTAAGGAGATGCTTTCTTCATTGTCAAACCCTAATGACACATGTTAATGACTGATTTTGGAGTACTTGGCTACATTACGATCCTACTTGCAACCACATTCCGTTCTTTGTTGAGCTCTTGTGCATATAAAAATCTGAGAGCAAATATATCAAGCAAGATCAATGGAGATAGGAAGAATGGAGATCAAAACCCTATTGGACATGTGATGGTATAATCTTTGTGATTTTGAGTTATTTGCATTGTCTTAGGTAATCTTCATATGTTATGGTGGATCTTTGTTCATTGTTAGGCTAGGGTTTAGTGGTTGGATTCATTTTAGCCTTTCAATTTTGTTATTATTGTTATCCATTTTCACCATAAACATTTTGGCACACCCGGTGGGACTCTTGTCCCTTTGCATTTAACATTTTTATTGCAGATTTGGCATTTTTGAAGTTGCAGATCGAACTATTTTCGATGACATTTTAGGTTTTTTCCACGTCTGCGAGCGTTCGGATCGCGTTTTTTTGTTTCAAAAGCGTCTGTATACTCTGGAATCGCGTCTGTGTTTTTGCCAATTTTTGTTTTGCAGGTTTCCGAAAGCTGCGTCTGTGATTCCAAACCGCGTCTACACTGCATCAGATCGTGTCTGCATCACTTAACAATGTCTGTGACCTCTGATCGCATCTATGCATCACATAACAGCGTCTGTGTAATACAGACGCATCTGCGTCTGGTATAGAAGCGTCTGTGCTTTCTGTTTTGCAATTTTTAATTTTTCTTTGATTTGGGTTTTCGGATTTCATACTTAGGGTTTCAGATCTGGTTTATTTTTGGCTAACCCTTGCAGATCTAGCTAACCTGGTTTGTGTAGCTTGCTTTGGAGGCAAAAACGTTTTTGTTGAAGGCCCCTTTTCACAAAGTCTTTTGGGTTTTCTAAAATTTACCTAACTTGTGTGCTTGCAGGAAGGGGTTATCATTTGAAACAACCCAAACTACTAACAATTTTGTTGCAGGGCCTTGGCTAGGGTTTTGTAATTTTGTTGTGTGCCTTGTTTTCATAGCTTAGCAAAAACTTCCATTGGTGCACTAAAATTGAATCATTGTCTTTTGTGTCTTGAGCAATAGGCTCTTTTTGTTTAATCTTTAGAGGGCCTGTCTTCCTGTGTGGTCATTAGGACTACTAGTGAGAAGAGAACAACCCAAGTGGTAGCGAGGAAAACCCACCTCTTTCGAACCACTATAATCAAATGTATTCATGGTGAAAACTATGGATAACGTGTGCTGATTAGTTCATACCGACACTATGTCTCCCCATAAACCCGTTTGATCAAATTTATTTGATCATTTGTAGGGCGTAACCCCTACCGGCTGGGAGCCTTCTGTATTTACAGAGCTGAAAGTGCTGCATGTATGGCCACACGAGCAGATGCCCTTACTAGCACCTTTTTGTTTTAGAAGCCCAAATCCTTCTAGTTGTTGAGGCAGGAGGTCGGACCTCTGGTAGCGGCCCACACACATACGGTTCTTAGTAGAGATACAAAGTTCGCCATGGGAAGTTTTCATGGGGACTGATGCTTGGCTGACCCGAGAAGTGAGTGCCGAGGGTGGAGCCAGTGAGGTCAAGCATCTAAGTATCCACTCTGAATAGTGTAGCCTCAGGGGTAAAACCCTATGTGGGATCAACAACTATTGTCTTGGCCAGCCCTAAGATTTGTGCTTGTCTTATGCTAAACACTCAAACATTCAAGACAAAACAACAAAACATTGTGTCTTTTGTGTCTTCAAGTGTATGCAAAACTTTTTACATCAAACAACACACTTTGGAGTCTAAACAGTTTGCAAACATTGAGTCATCAATATTGTGTCCTCTTGTCACGAAAAACAGTCAAACAGTCAGATTTGGTCACAACAAAACAATTTCACAGATCGGAAAAATTGTACTAAGTTTACAGAAACGCGTCTGTGTCTATTTTAACCGCGTCTGCGTCATATAAGCGCATCTGTGAAGGACAGAATAGCGTCTGTGTTTTTATCAGCGTCTGGGTCAAACAGAGAAGCGTCTGTGTCTGGGAAACGCGTCTGTGAAGTATACAGAGGCATCTGTGTCAGGAATTGAGAACTTTAACAGTCAAGCAAACAAAGGAAATCAGTTTCGGCATACTTGAGCTTCCTAGGTTGTTTCTTCAGGTTTCATCTAGCATTCAACCTGTCCTTGGGTCTCACATAGTCCATCATTGCTTCACATCTCATTTTACATTCACAATTGTCTAAACTTGAGTCAAAAAGGTCACTTGTTTGTCCTCACTATACTTTTTCAACACACTACATACAACTACACTTTGCTAAGTGGTCCCTCATCAAGGTTTCTTACCTTTGGGTCTCATTTGGTCTTACTTAGAGTCAAGGTCAGCTTACCTCATCAAGAGAAACGATCCTCTCTTTGGAAGTCACACCTACTCTACTACTTACATACTTGGTCTTACACTTTGGACATTGCAAGTACACCTCAAGATTCACTTACACTCCATACAACTCTTGGTCTTTCATACTCTTTTCACTTTTCATCTAGTCTTTCACATCTTGGTCTAACACCTAGTTCATGGTTGAAACCCGCCTTCAAAAATCTAGGAGAATAGCTAAAGAAGCTCAAGAATCCGTAAACATGAGATCTTATGAGTATGACAATGATCTATTCTACAATCCCGAGCACACTACATTACCAGACATGAATGTTTATAGACACAATCCAAATGTGAAAAGCGCAAACACTATAAACAACAATGCTACGCACAATGACAATGTTGACAATTCTTCAATACTATCAGCAGACATAGAAGAATCCATAATGAATCCTCAATTCAATAGATTGGTTGAAGAGATAATGAGGAGAGATCGACAGTACTTTTTAAACATGATGGCACATAGTGGAGCTAAAATACCGCATGATTTTTATTTATCTCAACTTATGGAAAGTCAACCCTCACAACAAACTCAACCCAACATGGATCAAAGGAGACCAAATAGTGGAGGAAATAGAGGACCAAATATGATGCTTGAGTCACCATCAGTTTTGCTTCAAAAACCAGCAATCCCACATACACAAGCTCAAACATATGATACTTACACTCAAAGACCATCATGGAGGCCTTATGCTCAAACACATGCTCAAGGTATGGATCAATCAAAACAAGTGGATACTCAAGGACATCCTCAAAATTTTGACACAAAGAGACCTCATGTCAAAATTGGGGGCAACACAATGGAAAATGAAAGGCCTATTGAATATGGTTTATACACACAAAACATATATGGGGTCCCTCAACATGAAGTTATGCCAAGTGCTCCATATATGTCGCAACAATATAGACCTCCATATGGACATGTCTACGATCAGTATCATCCATACATGCAATAGGCTCCTCCTCAAATGGGTGTTTCAAACATGGGGTATGCTACAAGAAATCAATCTCCTCCCAAGAATAATTTGGAGCAACAAATAAGAGATTTACAAAAGAAAATGGAGGACATGAGTACATCAAAACCTACATACACTAGGAGAGATATATGTCCTTATCCCTTCGATAAGAGCATTCCAATGCCTCCATTTCCTCCACACTTTGTGACACCAAAATTTGACAAATATAGAGGGAGAGGAGACCCCAAGGCACATATAAGACAATTCTTCACAGCTTGCATTGAGGTAGCAGCAGAAGAAACATACTTGATGAGGTTGTTTCCGCAGAGCTTAGGCGATCAAGCTATGGAATGGTTTTCTCAACTACCTCCTGGTATTAAGTCATGGGGCGACTTAGCAGAGGCATTCATTCAGCATTTCTCTTACAATATAGAAACAGATGTCTCAGTTACTACCTTATGCAATACGAAACAAAAGGAAGGAGAATCTTTCGCAACATTTTTACAAAGATGGAGAAATTTAGCTAGCAGATGCTCTTGCGAGATCCCGCAGAAACAAATGGTAGAAATGTTCACACAAAATGTTAACAAGGCTATTGGCTATGATCTCAGAAAAGCTTGTTTGTCTACATTCAAAGATGTTATTGAAAAGGGCCTAGCAACAGAAAGAGTCTTAATTGAACAAGGAGTTATCAAGCTATTCAAAGAAAACAAAGAGGACTTTAAAGGAAAGGACAAACCAAAATTTTGGAACAAGAACAAGAACACAGTTAATGATGGTGTTGTTGATGCCAACACAGTGAGACCCAAGTTCGTCTTTTCTGGATCAAGTTCTACCAACAATCAAGTGAACACTCAAACAACTTCTAGACCATGAAGGAAGTACACTCCATTGGGAGAACCACTTGAATCAGTATTCAAAAAGCTTGTGGCAAACAAAGTGATCACAGTTCCAGATTTTCCTCCATATGAACCAAAGGTCAAACCAAATTGGTGGAATGATGATGAGTTTTGTGAGTTTCATAAGAGCAAAGGTCATAAGACAAGTAATTGCCATCGATTGAAAAACATTGTGCAAGATCTCATTGATAGAGGCGACATTGAGATTGAGGGACATTCATCTAATCAAGAGCATGAGATGTTTAAGGAACCATTCCCAAAACATGACAAAGGAAAAGGCAAAGTCACAGATGATCAAGCCAATTACACTAGAGCACCTTACAATTATGATTCTACTATCAATCACATCTCGACGGACAATCATATCTCTACTATTACTATCAAGAACAAAAATCCTGAGAATCCTCCTCAGAGACCCAGGATTGTTCTAAGAGGTGTGGGATCTTCGTCCGAGTCTACCTCTGAATGTCATGTTACAACCCATCGAGGTAAGATTACTTTGCCAGGTGTTTCCACTAAAAATGCCGCTTCTTCATCAACCAAACCAGAGTATGACCTTGTAGAACAATTAGGGAAGACACCCGCGCTCATCTCCATTCTTGAGCTCTTACGTATATCCCCTGCACATAAAGCCATCTTGGACAAAATCTTGAGAGACACTACTGTCCCTACTGATCTGAACGTGGACCAGTTTCAAGCCATGGTGGGATACCTATCCATTCCACACTCCCTCACATTCACAGAAGCCGATGACGCCTCCATAAGTCAGCCTCATAATGCACCTTTACACGTTGAAGCCTTTATACATAAACATCGAATAAAGCGAGTCCTGATAGATGGAGGAGCAGGTCTAAACATTTGTACTTTGAGCACCATTAGACAATTGGGATATTCTGACAAAGCTGTGAATTCTACAAACCAAATCACCATCAAGGCTTATGATGATGAAGAGCGTTCGTCCAAGGGCACAGTTACCTTACCACTAAGAATCGGGCCAGTCACAAAGGATGTGGTTTGTCAAGTCCTAGATCTAGACCTCACATATAACATATTGCTAGGACGTCCTTGGATTCATGAAATGAGGGCAGTCCCATCAACATATCATCAATGCATTAAGTTTCCTCATAATGGAGTCAGGTAACAGTAAATGGTGATCCAAATCCATTCATATATTGCAATAACTTGAGATCACATACTGAGACTATCATTCCTAGTAATCATGAGGCTACTTCTTCTTCGGCTTACATTGATCCTGAGTCATTAAAACCTTCGACATCCAAACAAGGTGAACTTAGAGGCAAGTTTCAAGACAAAGGCATGGGAGAATACACTTTGAATCAGACAATGTTTTTACGACAAGTCATGAGTTCTCCAAAAGAATATGGGAGGCCACATCCTAACAAGCAAATCTCCATCATGATACTCAAATGGGATCCTACCATCTTTCAAAGGTGGGGTGAACTAGAAGAGGAAAATTTATATAAAATGCTCTATAAAGACATTGAAGAGGACACACGTGATCAGATTATTATACCCTGTGAGAACTATGGTAAAGGTTTCAAAATGTTACAAAGATTCGGGTATGATGGAAAAAGCCCTCTCAGGTTACGCAAAGAAGGTGTCATGGAGCCCTTACAACCTGAGCTAACTACAAGAAGGGAACGCTCAAAGGGACTTGGTTTTCTAACTTCTAAGAAACACAATAAAAGAACAAAAGAGGCATGGCGAATCAAAGTTGCCGAAGTTCAACAAGAGGATTATCCTTCCACAGATTCCAATGAATGGGAATGGGGTTCAGACAAATCCTTCAGTGACTATGAGCTCACCGAGACATTCAAAGAGCCAGATGAACCTACAGAGGAGGAGGAATTTTACAAAAAGTTCAGAGTTGGTCAAGAACCAACCCATAAGGATCCCGCATAGTCTTCGTTTCAAGGTCCTAGGTTGAAATCGCATAGGATGAGGACACCTGTCCCAGAAGGCGCTACTAGTGATGACAATTTGGATTCACTCATGATCGAAACTGATGAGGAGAGTGCTATCGATGACCTCGACGATTGCCTTGACATACCCGAGTATAACCACATCTTCACTATTAGTCCTGCAAACCCTAAAAGCACTAAAGACCTTCCCCTTGTTCATCCCCAACTCATTGACTGGGATCATGAAGGACCAGCACAATTTGATACATTTCAAAATGACAAAGCTATTGTCGACTATCTTGGCATTCGAGATGATCTTCCCCCTGGAGACCATAAAGCAGGATACGCCATAGAACTCAACAACATGGCATACTTTGGTGAGGGTGTCGGACCTTCCAGTCGCAAAAATGTGAAAATAAAAACAAAACAAGGGTCTTATGGCGAAAACCACACTGTGGCGCTGTCTGACCCCAAAAAAGTAAAAAGAAAGGACATATCTGAGGGCGAAAACCTCTCTGAGGCACCCGAAGATGGAAGGCTCGACATTCTCCCAGCATCATATGATGAAAAATCATCCATGTTGGTAGAGGAGACTATAAAGACAAATATTGGTACAGAAGAGGTTCCACACAACATATTCTTGGCGCAATCATTGACAGAGGCCGAAAGGGCAAAATTCATAAACTTCTTCAAGGAACGACAAGTCAACTTTGCATGGTCATACGCTGATATGCCTGGACTGGATCCGGATTTGGTAATGCATCATTTGACAGTCAAACCGGGGGCAAAGCCAGTAAAACAGAAATTAAGGAAAATGCACCCAGAAGTGGCATTACTAGTCAAAGCAGAGCTGGAGAAATTACTGGATGTCGGATTCATACGCCCAATTGATTATCCCGAATGGATCTCAATCTAGCACCTGTTAGCAAACCAGATTACAGTATCCGAATATGTACAGACTTCAGAGATATCAACAAGGCTTGTCCAAAGGACGATTTCCCATTACCAAACATAGACTTGATCGTTGATCTCACAGCAGGTCATGAAATGTTATCCTTAATGGATGGATTTTCTGGATATAATCAAATCAGGATTGCACCTGAAGATCAAAATAAAACATCATTCACTTGTCCATGGGGAACCTTCTGTTGGAACGTCATGCCCTTTGGGCTGAAAAATGCAGGCGCCACGTATCAAAGAGCGATGACTACTATCTTTCATGATCTCATGCACATAACCGTGGAAGATTATGTTGACGATCTTTTGGGAAAGTCAATAGACAGAGATACACACTTGGACATACTTTCAGTTGTCTTTGATCGGCTGGAAAAATACAAGGTGAGACTAAATCCAAAGAAATGTGTCTTTGGAGTAACCTCCGGGAAGCTCCTAGGATTCATTGTGTCTAAAAGAGGAATCGAAGCCAATCCAGCAAAGGTCAAGGCTATCTTGGACATGCCGCCACCCAAGAATATCAGTCAACTTCGGTCTTTACAAGGGAGACTCCAATCCATACGAAGATTCATAGCACAACTTGCAGATAAGTGTAATCCTTTCCAGCACCTGCTACCCAAAAACATCAAGTTCAAATGGGATGAGAACTATCAACAGGATTTTCAGGCGCTCAAAGACTATCTTTTGAACCCACCAGTCTTAATGCCACCCATTTCAGATCAACCGTTGCTACTTTACATATCAGCTACTCCAACGGCACTGGGGGCACTCCTAGCACAACAAATACCTGACGGCAAGGAAAAGGTAGTCTATTATATGAGTCGCACATTGGTGGGATATGAGCTAAACTACACACCAATCGAACGTGCATGTCTCGTTGTGGTCTTTGCTTCACAGAAGTTATGACATTATATGCTCACTCACAAGACTAAGTTGATTGCCAGAATCGATCCACTAAAATATCTTCTCAACAAAGCTACACTTACTGGGCGGCTGGCCAAGTGGGTAATGATTTTGAGTGAATTTGACATCGAGTACGTGGATAGAAAAGCAATCAAAGGACAAGAAATTGCAGATCAATTGGCAGATGCTCCCATGATAGATGATGTTCCTCTACAGTCAGAATTTCCAGATGAGTCCATTCTAACAATATCACCTGCAAAGCCATGGCAATTATACTTTGATGGCTCTTACACACAGCATGGGGTAGGAGCGGGTATACTCTTTATAACTCCTCAAGGCGATTCTATACCAAAATCATACCGCTTATCATTTCCTTGCACCAACAATATAGCGGAATATGAGGCATTAACAACTGGATTAAGAATTGCAGTTCAGTGGAAGATCCAAGAATTTCGCATTTTTAGGGATTCTCAATTGGTTATCCGTCAAGCAACTGATGATTACCAAACAAAAGATGAAAAACTAATGCCTTACAAACAACTGGTAGATGATCTGAAATAGCACTTCGCAAAGATAGAGTTTGAGCAGATACCAAGAGAACAGAATCGTGCTGCAGATGCCATGGCTACAATTGCTTCGCTCATTGATCTACCACAAAATGAGACCTGCTATGAGTTCCTGGTAGACAACCTGTTGGTTCCCTCATATGAGATCACTCTTACAAAAATGATATGTGTTGTTGGTCCTGAATCCCAGTTATATGGTTCCATATTTACATACCTTCGCAACAATATCTTACCTCCTGATCTATCAAACAATCAACGTCGCACTTTCATTCGCCAATCCTCTTGATACGTCATTTTAGCTGATATCCTATACCGACGAGGTCTAGATGGCACCCTTCTTAGATGTTTAGAGAGTGACGAAGCTCAGATTGCGTTACGAGAAGTGCATGAAGGGATATGTGGCCCGCATACTAGTGGTCCTACCTTGGCCAAGAAACTCATCAGAACTAGATATTACTGGCCTACTATAGAAAAAGATGCATATCAGTTTGTCAAGAAATGTAAGCAGTGTCAAATTCATGGAGACCTCATACATGCACCAGCACAGGAACTACAACCACTTGCATCTCCTTGGCCCTTTTGTCAGTGGGGACTCGATCTCATAGGCAAGATTCACCCTCCTTCCAATGGTCATAAATTCATTATCACAGCCACAGAGTATTTCACAAAATGGATTGAAGCCGTGCCTCTCACACAAGTTACAGGGAAACAAATCACTACCTTCATTTTGAACTACATCATTTGCCGATATGGGATTCCTACTTCCATTATCACTGATAACGGGCGTCCTTTCAAAAATCAGGATGTTCGTGAACTCTGTGAGCGCTTCCATATCTCCCATCGTTTCTCCACACCATATTACCCTCAAGGTAATGGCCAAGCTGAGGCGTCTAAAAAAATGATTCTTAAAATCCTTAAAAAGACAGTCGACGACGCTGGCCGTAACTGGCATATCCAACTTAATCCTGCACTTTGGGCCTATCACACAAGTGTCCGCACACCTACAGGAGCTACACCCTACTCACTTGTCTACGATGCTGAAGCCATCTTGCCTATTGAGGTCGAGTTGCCTTCTCTACGGGTCTCCTTGAGAAACATAATCAACGATGAAGATTACAGGGTCTCTCACTTACAAGAACTAGAACTGCTGGAGGAACGAAGACATACTGCTTTTAATCATCTCAAGGCTTACCAACAATGAATGAGTCGCAGCTACAATCACAAGGTCAAACCTCGCACATTTGAGGTAGGTGACTTAGTCCTCAGAGAGAACCCCAAGAATCAGCAAGACAGAGATAAGAAAGGCAAGTTCGAACCAAACTGGCTTGGTCCTTACATCATCACAGCGGTATATGGATCTGGGGCATATCAGCTTTCAACTACAGAAGGTGAATCTTTGGAGGATCCTATCAACAGCATGCACCTTCGCAGGTTTTACACATAGCTCTTCAGAGTATCCTAATTCAAAAATACAAAAAAATCAAAAAATTCAAAAATACAAAAAAAAATTATAAAACAAAAAAAAATCATTACTTGGTGAAAACCTGGCAAACAGGCGCCTTGTGACACAAAAACATTGAAAAAATCAAAAAAGTAAAGAGAAATAATTTCGTCCAATGGTGAAAACCACTTCGGTGGTGCCCTGGGCAAGTACCATGGTGAAAACTGGGTCCCCAGTGCCATGCGTAGAGACTTTGCTCCTCCCTCTTTCAGGATTCTCTTTCATCCTTCACTTTGCACACACTCATAACCTATCCATCCATAATAAACTTACCCATTCCCATCATGGCTTGTTATTGATCTACCCAAGATTGGTTAGCCATTCATAATAAACCTCCCTTTTCAAATCCCTTTCCATCCATAATAAATCAGATCCTATTTGTGGCTAAGGCAAAATCCTACGTCTAGTAATGGGTGTGGAACTGAGAACATGACATGTTTCGAGGAGTACAGTTTCTTCCAACTTCCTTCAAGTCTATCTGCGCACAATCTGCAATAAAGCAACATCTGCATCACCAGTCCACAATAAAGTTCCATCTTCTCCACAATAAAGTATCAGTTTCATGGATTCAGTCAGTTTCAAATGAGACACAGCAGCAACAATGAGCTTCAACAAAATCAAATCTTTCAACAGACTCAGACAACATATGGTTCAGTGTTAATCTATCCCTTTTGTGAAAGTAAACATTGTGACCACAATCAAATTCGACTTATACAAGTGACAAGAGACACTAAACTTGAGGACTACAGTGGATGTTGGTGTCGAGTCTTGGTTTTCTTTTGATTTTATCTTTTTGGTGACATGTCTTTTAGCTTTTCCAGGATGTCTTTGACTAGAAAGGCGAGGATGGGGTATCGTCACCTATTTGCATTTGCTGTCTGTCGATTGTCTTTTAGTAATGCTATGACTTGTCCAAGGATATGAGGACACTGTGAGTCTAGTATGAACTGGGGCATTCCTTGTTTGTGACTGTCTTATCTCCATGCAAATGGGTACACTGACTTTCTGGGTCGAACATATGCCTCGATTGTCATAACCAACTTGCCATAATAAAGCTCAATGATGATAACGCACAAGAAGCTCTTTCACATTCATATCTTCTGTCTTCCATCCCCCTTTCTTGATTGACTTCCATTGTCCTTCTCAAGTCCGCATAGCCCGCTATCACATGACTGAGTATAATGACACACCAAAAACATTTGCATTTCATATAGTTACACCTGCATTATCACATATAAGCATTTCAGATATCACAACTGCATCACATCCTGCATACAAAATATGTTAGCACATCTTACATTTTCATCATGTAAATAATCATTTGCATTATCATATTCATTTGCATTACATACATTCACATTTGCATCATGCATCACATATACAACATAAAAGAACAAAAATATATTGCATTGCATCATATAAGCATCCATATCATAAAACATGTATCACATAAGAACATTTCATCACATAAGGTACACATGCATATAACTGCCGCAAAGATGGATCATCTCTCATATATAATCAAAAGTGTCATGATACAATGATGTCAAAAGAATCATATGGCTACAAAATCACCCGCAGGTGTCTACAATACAAAAATGGTACATATACTGATACAAAGGGGAGCCCTCTATGGCTATGATGAACTCCCTCCCTCGGAGCCGCCTGGCCTCGACGAACGCTGAGCTGTAGATGGACCTGCTCCAGGATCCCCCTGCTTGTCTGGTGGTGGTGGAGGACCCATAACCCCACCACTAGATGCCTACCTCCTCTGACTCCCTCCTGTAGCTGTCGCTGTCCGCGATGGTCTATGGAAGCTCCTTGCCCGCTGATCCGCTGGCACTGCACCATAGTACAGGTCTCTCCAGTAGCCAATCTCCTCACCGGCTCATAGCACATATACGTAGCCTGCCCCTGCGTCCTCTGTCGCCTGCCTCCCTGCCCTCAGAGCTGTCTCAGCCTCAGTATATCGCTGAATGGCCTGATCCCTCTCTTGCTCTGTATCTCGGAGCCTGATCCTGAGGCGATCCCTCTCCCGCTCCAACTCCTGGATCTCGTCTTCCTGGCCCTGGCAGATCTCTCTCAGCTCTAACAGCTCATCCTCCTCAGGATCTCCACCCTTAGCCTCTACCTGTGGCTCTCCCTCTGCAGGTGCCTGTATCTGTGCCTCCCCCTGTACCTATCTAGGTGCCTGAACCGGTGCCTGTCTCTGTACATGTCTGGGTGCCTACACCTGTCTCTGCACCTGTCCCTGCCTCTGTCCCTGTGCTGCTGGTACCTGCAGGGGCAATCCACCTCGCCCCCTCACTACCTGGGCTGGTCCCTCCTGTCCTCCCTCCCTCCGAGGTGCTACCCGCCTCTCCCCCACTACTCCCCTCCGCCTCCGTCGGGTCCTACCTCCATCCCCTCCACCATCATCATCATCATCCCCTCCAACCTCCCCCTCCAGCAGCTCTCCCAGATCTATCAACCGCGGAAATGGATGCTCTGCCCAATATGCAGCGTACTTTGCATCCATACCTGCATCCTCAACCTCTGGCCACATGTCCTAGGGTAATGGCATCATCTCTGTCATCTGTGTCACGACCTGATCATATGATAATAATGGCCCGAACTGTGCCTGATCCCTGACTATATGGGCATACATGCCCGAGCCTCGCGGCATCCTCTGGATCCGGCCGAACTATCTGCCTACCCTGTCAACCAGCTGTCTCTCCAAAATGTAGGGCATCTGCCCAATCAGATATCTACTCCTGAATGTATATGGCAGCTCCAAGGCATCGTCCTCCCACTCCTTGCACCCCAGGTACGGCCTCCAAATGACTGTGTCAATATCATCTATAACACGCCTCCAGTGCTCCAGCCGGCCAATCCGAGGCTGTGACGTAATCATATCATAGAGGTGTACAAAGCTTCGTCCATGCCCTCTACCTCTGAAGTGAATCGACTATGTGATAGGAAGATGCTCATATGCCCACACCTGTAGGAGTGTCACTCCACAGCCCAGTCCCACTGATTCGTGATAAATGAACTGATGCAGCTCATAGTATAAATGTGCCAAGACACATGGCCCCCATGCATATCTAGTGTGCTCAATCACCAGTATCTCCAGTGCTCCTCCCCAACCCACTGCCAACCCCCGTGTAGCTCAGTCAGGACACAAGAACCCATTGATGGCTCCTCCAATCACAGCTAGCAAGGCTAACCCTGTCACAGTCATGGTATCCCATGCCACATGCCCTACTCTCATCTCTAGTCCGGGATCCTGGAACACCCGTCTCAAAGCCTCCCTGTCTCCATCACGATCGTATGGAATCAGCTCTCCATCGATCGGTATGTGCAAAATCCTATAAACATCCTCGAGGGTCACTGTCATCTCCCCCATCGGTAAGTGAAACGTGCAAGTCTCGGAGTGCCATCTCTCTGCCAGCGCAGTCAGCAAACCCATGTTTGCCCGAAACTCAGGCACATACAGTACATGTTTGAGGCCCATCTCCTCAATAGCTGCTCTCTCCTCAAACGACAACTCTGCTCACAGTCTCTGTGTAGACAGGAATCTCTCCTATGACTCCAACATAGGCAGATACTCCTGCAGTCAAACAATCAATCATGTCAGTTATCGTGGCATTCACTGTTTATCACACAATGCTACTTGCTATCTAAATGCATATGGTTATCTATCCTAGTGACACTCACTATTCATCACAAAGTGTTGCTATCTATCCTAGTAGTACTCCCTGTTCATCACAAAGTACTACGTGTGTGACATTCCCTGTTCATCACAAAGTGTTACTCACATTCGCACTCCCTGTTCATCACAAAGTGCTGCCTATCCTGGTACTCCCTGTTCATCACAAAGTGCCTTGATCTATCCTAGTCTTCCTAGAGGACCTGCTTGAGTGTATCCTCTCAGCAGCTTATCCAATCGACAGCGTATGTTCATCACAGAACTATCGATTTGACCTAGGAAACTAAAACCATGCATTTTGACAAATAAACGCGCTTTAAACTCATAAACGCGCTTTTAGACTGCACAAACGCGCTTCCACGACACAGACGTGCTTTCTGAACACAAACGTGCTTACATTATGCACAAACGCGCCTATGGAACCTAAACGTGCTTACATGACATAAACGCGCTCAAAGACTGCACAGACGTGCCTATGCTCTGCACAGACGCGCCTGGACGTTCTTTGACACTTTTTGGACCCTAGTCTAAGTGCATTTATTACCCTATCTAGCATGCATTAATGACAATAAATGCGTCAAAAGTACAAGGAGGTTTGGTGGTACTTACCGGCTCTCCTGCCTCTGCTGGCCTCTGAAATTGACGAACATGGTCGAATCTATGCACGAAGGCCATCGCTGCTGACTGTTGCTGCTCTATTTTCGCTCTGCACTCTACTCTCGTGGATGTGTAGATGACAATGAGGATGTATTTTCCCCCATGGTCTATCTTATAGACTACCCCTAGCCTTCGTTTCCTGAGTCAGTCTTCTTTATCCCGTGACTTTGTCACTTTATCCGGTCAGTCCATTCTAGCCTCTCTTTCTTATCAAGAGATTGTCTGCAATTTTTTCAGACATTTTCATCCAATCTCTCGAGGGGGCATATCATTCCCATTCTGGGGCAACTCTGTATCAGTTCATCTTATCTTCTTTGAAACAACGCGACAAGCCGCATTGTCTCAAAGAGGGGCAAAATGTAGACACCTAAAATTGTCCAGTCTAATTAAATAAATATTTTATTTATTTAATTATCTAAGCCTAATTCTTCTATTAATTAAATAAATCTTTATTTATTTAATTAATTCATTTATCCTCTTCTAGCCTTATTTCTCATTTAAATAAATACATTTATTTATTTAAATTATCCTTTTCCTAAATTAAATAAATATTTTTATTTATTTAATTATCCTACTTCTTCTATTTATTAAATAAATCTTTATTTATTTAATTAATTCATTAGCTTTTTCTACCCATGACACATGTCATTCATCTCTTAATTCATACACTACCTACCTCTTTCATTATTTTGGTATTTCTTTTACCTACCCTCTAATCATAGCCGACCTCTCTTTTTACACCTCTCAATCTTAACCCTCCATTTCTTATTGTGTCTTCTATTTAAGGAGATGCTTTCTTCATTGTCAAACCCTAATGACACATGTTAATGACTGATTTTGGAGTACTTGGCTACATTACGATCCTACTTGCAACCACATTCCGTTCTTTGTTGAGCTCTTGTGCATATAAAAATCTGAGAGCAAATATATCAAGCAAGATCAATGGAGATAGGAATAATGGAGATCAAAACCCTATTGGACATGTGATGGTATAATCTTTGTGATTTTGAGTTATTTGCATTGTCTTAGGTAATCTTCATATGTTATGGTGGATCTTTGTTCATTGTTAGGCTAGGGTTTAGTGGTTGGATTCATTTTAGACTTTCAATTTTGTTATTATTGTTATCCATTTTCACCATAAACACAATCTATGTATTGTCACTCTACCCAAGTTTCTATTTTTGTACACATAGCATTCATGCATGCAGATGATAACATAGAGGAGGCTAGAAAGGTTGTAAGAGAGTATCACTTCTACATAAGTGATTATCATACTCATTCATCAGAGTTTGTACAAGGATGCTTTAAAGTTTTCTATGATAGTTTAAGGGAAAGGAACATACGATACAATCGATACTTAATATGGTCAGATAATTGCACTGCACAATTCAAGATTGAAAGGATGTTTTATTGGTTGACAAAGATGCATATGACAAGCGGTGTACAACATTTTTAGAATTTGACTAAGGCTAGACATGGTAAGGGAGAGCATGATGGTGCAAGAGCATGTGTAAAAAGATCCCTAGTTAGAGAAGAATTGAAGTACAAAGGTGGTGCAGGTTGATAGATGCAGAAATAATTGTGTGATGGTGTAAGTCTACGATGGGTCCACGTAATCCTGGTACATCAATGGTTCATAGCTATTTTTGGTTGATCATTGAATATAACATTGAAAACTATCTAGATTGTTGTACAATTGTAGGATCGAGTGACATGCACTCATTTATGAGTTTAAATTCAAGTTCACTAGTAATTTATATGAAACAGATGGTATGTTTTTTCTCTTCATGCATGTATTGTTTGTGGGAAGAATGTGAATCACAAGAGTGGGTTGACAAATGGTCTTGTAGACCATTGGTTCCCATTGATTCATATCAAATTCCTAAAGCACTACAATTGAGCTAGATAGAGACATCAGTGGATTTTGACCATGTATCCGACCTAGTGGATTCGAGTGATTTTTTGAGTTAATTTTTTTGCAAGTATTCTTTTTGGTTCATTTTTTTGTACATCATACTTTATTTTTGGTATTAATTAATACTTTATAAAATGTAGGTCATGTGTATGCAGTTGTTGTGGAAGAGAACAATGAAGAAGGAACATATTACTATTTGTGTCATTGTGTTGAGCCAAAAAGAAAATTGACAACCACAATCATTGACGGAGAGGGTATTGAGTACCCAATAGGGTTTGTTGTCATGACAGGAACATGGCTTTGGAGATACCCTATCAAGAATTCTGATGTTTGGTTGTTTGAGGACTTTGAAACACATAGGCATATTCTTCATTTCTCTAACCTTGTTGTTGCAACAAATATTCATTTGATGAAGTATCGTGGTAGACCTCATAACAAGAATTTATGGAAAGTTTGTGAATTTGACCATGAAGCAATACTTAACACAATACTGGTTAGAGTTGATCCTGAAGACTCACTTGATTTATTCTACGGTTCAAAGTAGAATGATTTTGAGAATTTTGTATAAATCATCGATGAATTGTTCTATATTCATTTTTTGTATATATAAATGCCCATGAGCTGATTTTTACATGTTTAGGGGCATAATTTTGTATATTTAAATGGCAATGAGCTGATTTGTACATATGTACATGCCAAATTTTGTATATTAAAATGGTGATGAGTTGAATCGCACATATTGTAATGCCAAATTTTGTATATTAAAATGACGATGAGTTGAATCACACATCTTGTAATGCCAAATTTTGTATAAAAGCCCATGAGATTATTTGTAAGACATTTTTTTGTATAATCAAATAGCCAAGAGCTGATTTGACCATATTTAGAGGCAAATTTTTGAATAATATGTGACAATATTTTGTGACTATTTTGTGTGTCAATGTTTTGTGACTATGTTTTGAGTATATGTGATGTGTCCCTGGTCAATCATGAGCATTCTTTATTCTATTATAATCATGGAGAATTACTTGAGTCATTATCGGGTCATAGGGGTCATAGATTGAGACTAGATACGATTTGAGTAAAAATTGTCAAAAAAGTTGTCAAGCAACTTCTACATTATGTTGGTAGGGTATGACTCTTGACGTTCTGGCACTTTGGGATGCATGAAAGGGGCATGCCTAGTGTAAAAATTCTCATCCAGATGCACTTGTGACATTGGTTTGTGCACGCGATGAACCGAATCAATTCTAGCTAATCCTACAACTTTGCATTGCATGCAACTAATGGTTTTTGCAGCAAGCAAAAAATGCTACCAATTGAAAATGGCTCCGAATGTCAAAAAATGAGATAGCCCATTATAGAGGAGCCTCATGCAACCCCATAGGTTCAAATGGATAGACCATATGTATCCTGGATTTGAAGAAACAATCCATCAAATTTTGACAATTTTTTGGACTCAAGGCACTTGAGAGATCATCACGGTACGGTATGACTCTAGATGTTTCGATGCTTTGGGATGCATGAGAGGGGCATGCATATCCTAAACCTACCCACTTGAATGTGCTTGTGATGTCAGATTGTGCACACGATGAACCGAATCAATTCTAGCCAATCCTGCAACTTTACATTGCATGCAATTGGCGGTTTTTACAGGAGGCAAAAAATGCTATCAATTGAAAATGGCTTTGACTCGTCAAAAAATAAGATAGGCCATTATAAAGGGGCCTCACATGACCCCATAGGTTTTAATGGATTGACCATATGTATCCTGGATTGGAAGAATTAGTCCGTCAAATTTTGACAATTTTTTGGACTCATGGCACTTGAGAGATCGCCCCGGTACAGTATGACTCTCGACATTTTGACACTTTGGGATGCACGATAGGGGCATGCATAGCATAAACCTTCCCACCTGGATGTACTCATGACATTGGTTTGTGCACATGACAAACCGAATCAATTCTAGCCAATCTTGCAACTTTGCATTGCATGCAATTGATAGTTTTTGTAGCAGGCAAGAAAATGCTACCAATTGAAAATGGCTCTGAGTCATCACAAAAACTGAGATAGGACATTGTAGAGTAGCCTCACATGACCCCATAGGTTCAAATGGATTGACCATATATATCCTGGATTGGAAGAAACAATCCGTCAAATTTTGACAATTTTTTGGACTCATGGCACTTGAGAGATCGCATGGGTACGGTATGACTCTCGATATTTTGATACTTTGGGATACATGATAGGAGTATTCCTACCATAAACCTGCCCACCTAGATGTTCTCATGATGTCGGTTTGTGCACATGACAAACCGAATCAATTCTAGCCAATCTTGCAACTTTGCATTACATGCAACTGATGGTTTTTATAGCAAGCAAAAAAATGCTACCAATTGAAAATGGCTCTGAGTCATCAAAAAATGAGATAGGCCATTGTAGAGGAACCTCACATGACCCCATAGGTTAAAATGGATTGACCATATGTGTCCTAGATTGGAAGAAACAATCCATCAAATTTTGATTATTTTTTGGATTCATGGCACTTGAGAGATCGCACGGGTATGGTATGACTCTCGATGTTTTGAAGCTTTGGGATGTACGATAAGGGCATGCCTAGCATAAAACTTCCCACCCATACGTGCTCATGACATCAGTTTGTCCACACGACGAACCGAATCAATTCTAGCCAATCTTGCAACTTTGCATTGCATGCAACTGACAATTTTTGCAATAGGCGAAAAAATGCTACCAATTGAAAATGGCTTTGAGTCATCAAAAACCTACATAGGCCATTATAGAGGAGCCTCACATGACCCCACAGGTTCAAATGGATTGACCATATGTGTCATGGATTGAAAGAAACAGTTCATCAAATTTTGACAATTTTTTGGACTCAGGGAACTTAAGAGATCGCACGGGTACAATATGACTCTTGACGTTTCGACGCTTTGGGATACACAACAGGGGCATGCCTACCATAAAAATTCCCACCCAGATACGCTTGTGACATCATTTTCTATACACAATGAGCCGAATCAATTATAGACAATCGTGCAACTTTGCATTGCATGCAACTGACGGTTTTTGTTGCTGGCAAAAAAATTGCTACCAATTGAAAATGGCTCTGATTCGTCAAAAACCGATATAGGCCATTGTAGAGGAGCCTCACATGACCCTATGGGTTCAAACAGATCGACCATATGTGTCTTGGATTTGAAGAAATAGTTCGTCAAATTTTGACAATTTTTTGGACTCAGGGCACTTGAGAGATCGCACAGGTATGGTATGACTCTCGACATTCCGGCTCTTTGGGATGCACAACAGGGGCATTCCTAGCATAAACATACCCACTTGGATGTGCTCACAATGTTGGTTTTGTGTACATGACAAAAAAAATTTGACCATTGCGAGCGTGAGGGTGCTCTTGCACCAAACACATATTGTTGTTTATATTCATATTATCAATTTTTGTTGTTTATATTCATATTGTTGATTACATATGCAAATATTCATTTAAATTTATAAAAGGGCAGCCACCAAATACAATGAATACACAATAATGAACTGAATACAACAAGTTTTGTAGGGTTAATTCAACATTTTGTAAATTTTATCAAATCATATTCCATGATTGCAATGTTTTATATCATATATTTTTGTTGTTTATATTCATATTGTTGATTACATAGGCAAATGATCAATTAAATTTATAAAAGGACAACCACAAAATACAACGAATACAAAATAATGAATTCAATACACATTTATTGGATCGAATATCGATATTTATATATATTAAAAAAAGGCATGTCTACCAAGTCAATTCAAGTATTACAAAAATGATGCATATGCCATGTCCAAATCAATATACAATAAAAATGTAGAATATATCTACATGTATTTGTCATTCTATGACCAAAAATAATACTATATGATCCTAAACTTGTGGTGGATCATCAAAATCAAGCCTCTTCGATGCAGTACGCAACTCTGTAGATGGCTACAAAACCACAATTCAAAAGCCAAGTTAGAATTCTTTTGTAGAAAATAGCTCACAATTCACAACATAACTATGCATTTAACTATAATTCCTTTTCAATTGAAATGTAGATTACCTCATCGACTAATCTAGGAGATAATGTCTTCGCTCTCCTCTCCTTGTCACTCTTAGGAGTTTTCTTGAAGACATACTTAAATGGATCCACGTTATGGCCGTACCTTGAAGGGGTCTATTGTAGATTAAATGTACAATTAATACAATGTACTAACATAAATATATCAAAAACACTTAAAATCTATAATATAGAGAACAATGTCGTACATGTGCCTGAGATGCTTCTCCAATGGACTGAGGATGGCTCACCATCGATGGAGAAACTATTGCTATTACCTATACAAAAAATGTTTAAACATTAAATAAAATTAATATAATGATAAGTATTGTAGGTTAAAAACAATTAATTTTACATATCAAACAAAAGTGTACCAGATCCTGAGATGCTTCTCCAGTGCATGGAGGAGGCTTTGCCATTGATGAAATAGGTATGGATATTTCCTGTATGAAAAAATTATAAGATTATAATATATCACAAGTTCACATGTACGCGTGCATATAATCATGAAATCAAGAAAATAAAGTAGAGATGCATACCTCTACCCTCTCTTGATCCATGAGAGAATCAGGTGCATTCAACAAATCCACATAGCTCAATGGTCATTGTTCATGTAAAATAGACAAAAAACACTAATCAACCTACAAACCCCAACTAATACTTGATTTCAACATTTTCAAACAATTGTACAACTAAAAATATGTTCAATTACCTTCTTCCCATGTTTTGGCATCTTCAAGGAATTCTTTTTCTTAGGACGAGCCCTAGATGTGTAGGAGGTACCCTAAAAAAAACAAAATTAACATGAGATATTAGTATAGATGATAAATTAAACATAATTTTAAAAATCTAAAATGAAATGGCTTGCATATTCCATCAAAATAATACATAAAAAGGGTTGTACAAATTATGATATTGTATAGCCTTGTAGACCAAAATCGATCACTAAGAGCGTGATGTCATCAAACTGGGACATTTGGCCCCCTGTCAACATCTACAAACCAAAAATTGGACCAAGCATTAAAGATAGTTAATATATCTTGTATTTTTTTGAATTCAAATTGTACTATTCTATTTTAACATGTTACAAAATTTATACTTTTTGAATTCAAATTGTACTATTCTATTTTAACATGTTACAAAATTTATACCGTAGGCATCGAAGTTGCAGCTGTAGTAACCGGGGGAGGAGTATAGGATACCGTTGCTGCATCCTAAAATGCGTATTATTTGTCTCAATTTAAATCGATTTATAAACAAAAATTCATTTATGTAATTATAAATTTAAAGTGGCTGATAAATAAAATGTTATGAATTCAAATCAACACACATGTGTCTGTCGCTCATGGGCAAACACCATGTCCATCAACTCATCTATCAGCGGGAAGTCCTCAGTCATGTGGGCCTACCATCTACTCCCACAAATCATACATAGATGAGATGAGGATCCATCTGCACCGGCTGCATCATCTATCCCTGAGAATATCCCTGAGCAACTAACACACATATGTTGGATGGGCTTTGTGTCACCACCTGGAGCAACTAATGGCTCATCATCCAATACAATAGAGTGTGCTAACAACGTCTCATGCTGGATGATGGCACTAATCAATTTTGTGGGCACCTGAAGAGTCTATAGCTCCATTGACTCTTTCAGCTCTACTGGGACAACTTGATGCGCACACACACACACACACACACACACACACACACACACACACACACACACACACATATATATATATGTATATGTATATATATATGAATATATATGTATATATATATGTATGTATATATATATATATATATATATATATATATATATATACACATATGTATATACATATATGTATACATATACACACACACATATATATTAGTGTGACATTACATGTGAATGAAAAGAAAATTGTTGCAAGGCTATGGTATTTAGTTCCATGCTTAAATAGGCAAATTGACTAGTTAGTGATATGTTAGGAAAATCATCATAGATGATAGGAGTGAATGTAATTGAAATTCGATATTAAATTTTGTTTACCAATAAAGTAAGGAGATTTGTCTCTTAAAATTCATGATGTTATGTTATGTGTGAGAATTTAAAATGACTGAATTGTCTTATGGCATCATGAAGGGCATTCTAATCACATGCATGCTATTTATTGTACATTGTGAGCAATGGTGTATGTTGTAGCATATCATCGAGTGACTAATTGAGATTTTGATATCTATTTCTATTATAGTCATAACCTAGTGAATGCGAATATCTTGTAAATGAGACATCTTAAATAAATGTTGGTCATGTATTGAGTGTATTTCTCATGTGTGTATAAGACACTATATCTCTCCCTTGTATATGTCTTCTTATATAAAATATAATTTCATAGATTCTCATGTGTAAGAGAAACGATTGCAATGCATTAAAGATGGTAAACAGTTGCAAGTAATTAGGAACCATTATTGCTTTTATTGTATGTATGTATGTGTGTGTGTGTGTGTGTGTAACTCAATGGTATATTGCATCTAGTGTACATTCTCTAATGCATTCAGGACATTGTGTCCTAGGGTGCCATGCAATGGTTACTCCCTTTGGTGTGGTTGATATTACTCACCTCATTTTGTGGTTCCAGATGTGTTAGATGATTTTCTTTGAGTTATTAGTGATTTGTATCTAGTATCATTAAGGCTGGCCTAATTTTTGGATTTCCTTATGCTAGGAATGGCCAGTAAGTTCATCTTTCTATTATTTGGTGGTACTAGTCACACTTTATTTATTGTTTATAATGTTGACACTTTTTATGATTAAATGTTGAACTTGATAATATTCCCATTTTATTTTTCTATTTTGATGTCTATGGTGGTCATTCCATATGTTTAGTATTGTTGGCCCTGGTTATGTGTTAAGTGTTGCTTCTATCATGTTCATTTTCAACCTTTGATAGTGAGTCTAAGGGAGGACACCATGGAGAAGTGCACTAGGCATTTTGGACAATTAAATAATACTAATGTTGGTTGAGAAAAAAATATGTTTCCAAGATGAAATGCATTTGTAATTTTCTAGATTATATAAAATGTTAGAGAGAAGTGTGTTTGGTTTACATAAGTTTGTATAATATGTCATGATTAAGTGTTAATGATCTACAAATTTCTTGTCTTCAATGAATTATTATGTATGATTCATGTATAACTATTGAATTAGGATTTCTATGAATAATTTACTAAGTGAAGAGTCCATCGATTGTTTATAACATGTATTAACATTGTCTTCTTCTCTTTAGTTGAGACTGTGTTGTGCTTCATGCTTAGATCTTTTTGTGTGAATGTTGAGATGTTTTATATGTCATGAATCTTGTTTTCTTTTTATGAGTATGGACTATAAATTTTGGATATTATATGATATCTTAATTACGTTTGAATTTGAGAAAACTTGTTCCGAGAAATATTACACTCATATAGATGTATGATGTGACTTATTTGGTAATATAGAGGAGTGTGCATGCATAAAATGTCATGTAAGTGTATATATATCTTCCTTATTGTGTATATAAATGTTAAAGGAGTGTTGTAATGCTTGAAAAGTGTGAGTTACTATGTTTTGTGTTTTATGGATATCAACCTAGTGATGGAAATTATGATAAAAAATTATATCCTACAAGAATGTTGTAGAAATGATGGTATTTTGAAGGTATTTGAGTAAATTAGTATGCTTATAGTAGTTAGTAAAAATTGATTTATCTTGTTGCATATCTTATGTAGTGCATCAATTTGAATAATTGAAGAATGTAAAGGAAAATTTTTGTTGTTATTATCTGTAGTGTCATAAAATTGCGACCACTGCAATTTTAACAATATTTGAGGCCCTCACCTTGGCAACATCTTCTTTCCCAAACTAAGATCTCTCTCTACATCTTGCCCCATGAAACCTTCCTACTTGAGCCTTGAGATAGTCTCAGGACCCAGTCCAGGCCCCAAGATAGGGCAGGATAGGGGCGTGGCACCCCTCTCCCCCCTAGGATAGGGGCATGGCACCCCTGTCCCCACCTCATAGGGTGGCCCTAAGATAGGTCTACCTGGTCCCTTTTGCATAGTTGGCTCTTTGGGGTTTGCATTCTTCTTTGTTGGCCTTTGGTGGATGAAAATTAATCCTCTAGACATGTATAAAATGAGATTTGATTCCCTCATTCAACAACAACGAGGGATATTGGGATACAATACAAGCATTCAAGTAGAAGGTCTTCATTATTATCATCAAGCATTCAAGCATTCAAGTCTTCTTCATTCATCCCTTGGAGCAACATCACAACATAAATTTGCAAGCATATATGTGTGTTAGGGTTTTGTCATGTTACATGTCATTTCATGCAACACTTGTGATTCCATTCAAGAAGCAAAGTGATTATCATCAACAAATTGCAGATCTAGAAGGTATACATTTCCATTGTTTAAATTCAAGCATTTGCAATTACTTTCTTTCAAGGTTGATTCTTCAACCAGGGTTTGATTGAGGCAAACCCCTATCCACATCCCTTCTTCCCTTCTTTTTTGTGTGTAGGTCACAGGTGCGCAGCTGTATTTTCAGATCTGGACTCCATTTACAAAGGTGGAAAAACCTTTTTCGTTTCACGGATTTTTCAGAGGACCGTGTGCACTTTCAACACGGTCCTGATGAATTTTCTCCAAATTTGCAAGGCAAATCCATATCAGTCTAAATATCTTAGATCCAAAGTTACAGTGCGATCTAGAACTGGTAGCTCCTTATTTCCCTCATTTTATCTCTATTTCCTAGATAGTGAACAAATCAACTTTCTCATTTACAAAAGAAGGCAAATCACACTTCAACCCTTGCAATCCACTTGGAATTCACATCCTTGTTTCCCTTGGATTTGGATCTAGTGGATTCAAGCCCCTCTTTTGAATGTAAATTTCCTCCAAGCAAAAATCATCCTAGTGACTTCCTTTCTCTCTCCTAGGTGGGGAGTCACTAGGATCCAATTTTCCACTTTACATTTTGGTGAACCCAATGTCTTACACATTAATTCTAAATTCTCATTATTAGATCTGATTAAGTGCAATTTGAATTTTAAAATGTCATTTCCAAGTTTGATCTATTTGCAAACTTTAGAGGTTAATTGCATCGAAATGTCATTTCCAAGTTTGATCTATTTGCAAACTTTAGAGGTTAATTGCATCGAAATCCTAATTTTTCATTTTGAGGAAATTAAGCTTGTGAGGTGTAAAATTTTAATTCCTTGTTTCAGATCTAATTTCTATTTCAAAGTTGCAACTCAAATCTGTCTTTTTGTTCTAAAAATTCAATGGTTAAAAAGAAAAACCCTATTTTTTAAGATCCTTTTATTTTCGACCTTTGACTGCCAATTTGACCGATCTAAACATCTCCAAATCAGTAGCTTTTTTGGATTCTGCAATAAAATCATAATATCTATCATCCCTGAAAATTTCAAAAAAAGTTGGTTGGACCATGTACACTTTCAACATGGTCCCTAGCTATTTTCTCAAAATTTTAGGAGACGAATTTGATTGTATTTTTCTGCTTAAATCCCGAAAATGGGCATACTTTATTAATTTTAACACCTCTTAAGGTCGAACACAAATTCAAATTTCATCAAATTTAAATTTTAAATTAATTTTCATACAAAGGTCCTAATTTTAGATCTTCTTTTCCAACAAATTAAGATTTTAATTAAGAGACTTTCAATGACAATTAATAAATTGGATTTTTTTTCTTTCACATATGATTACATTATGTTTCCCATATATTTACTACAATCATGTGTCGGATAAGGGTTTCTTTCATTTCATGTTGCTTCTCTTTATTCATAGCACTTGGTCATATTGTGTTGTTAGGATTTCCAAATTATTCTATTTTAAATTAGATCTCAAATCTTTCATGTATCATTTATGTTGCATAATGGCAATGTTGTTAGCAAAATGCATTTCCTATGTTAATCACCTTAAAGATTTTGTAGCTCCTAAATCTGAATATCATAACCCTTGTACCTCTCCAAGGGTATCTTGTGTAGATGAGATGATACCTAATGCTCTCTTTAAACAAGTACAAGCATTGGAAAGTGACAAGGACCCATCTTCGTCTACACATACCCTTGAGCAAGGGGGGAAAATCAAAACGTTAACATTCTTACATCTTTAGATCCTCCTTATTCTCCTAAGACCTATCTTCAACATCAAAGTATATGTAGGGAGGATTATGTCATGCATTTTATTCATGATATTTCCCCTCGCATAGAAATAACTAAAAATGAGCTTCTAGATGATGCAGTTGTTCATCTCCAACCCCCCACAAAGGATAAGCTTGATAAAGGAAAGGAGATTGTCATTTCACATGATACTCCTTCATCTAAAAATCCTTTTCTTCCCCCTTACACATCAGATTTCAAAGAAATTCATGATCCTATTCCTCCATCTAGACAATTGTGGCATTCTTATAGTCATGGCTTTTATATAATAACAAAACATGGTTTTAAGGGACAAAGAATTGGGAAATTTGAGCATGGAATTCATGTCCCTATAAACCCTCCTACACAAACTACTACAAAAGGCCTAGTAAATTATGCTCCTCTTTCTATGGATGAATTCCTTAGGCTCCAAAATTTTAAAAATTATCTTCAAAGACAACAAATCAAAAGAACTCGCAAGAATGCTTCTTCTTCAAAACGTCCTTTTTTTTCATTTCATCAAACCCATGACCATAATGCTGACGATTGCCTTGATTTTCAAAAATATATTCAAGATAGCATAGACAGTGGAAAAATAAGAGTTTTGGATAATAATCCTTGTTCTTCGAACAATCCTTCTCCTTTATGTGAAGACGATATCTATCATCCTAAAATACTAGCTGCAAGAATTTATTGAAAATTGAAATATGATAGGAACATTTCCTTTCCTCCTCAAAAGAAGAACAAGAATCTTAAGAAAGTGAAGGGTATGAAATATTGCATTTTTCATGATGTATATTCACATTCTCTGGGGAAGTGTTTTGCATTTAAGAAATTTTTTCAAAAGCAATATGATCTTGCATGAATTTCTCTTACAATAGATCTAGATGTCTTCCTTGAAATTAAAATAGTGCCTTAGCACTTCTTTTCTCTTCATGTTGCTCCTCACCCTTATCACATAAATAGTCAACTTAGGTGGGGGTTTTTTAATCATTTGTGGTGGTGTTGTTTCAACTTTACATACTTTAGGGCAACAACATGAAATTTAATTTTTCATTCTTTCTATATATTCATCTCTTCTTCATACATTATTCATTATTAGATCTCTTTTCTTGCATAAGAATCATTCCTATGTGAACATATAATTGTTCTTGGGTTTTCCTCTTTGCTTGAAAGCAGTTTCTTTAATGAGTAGTGCAACTCTTCTCTTTCTTTCATTCTCTTGAAAAACTTACCTCTTCTATGGTCTCGATTATTTGCAAGTATGATATGCTCTTCAGCATGGAATGATCTCCTTGAGAAGTATGTACCCTTTCCTTGCGATGATTTGTTCCACTGGGAAGGCATATCACTTGCCAACACTCACCATTAGAATATGTGTAATGTGTAGTACCCCTCCTCAATCAGCCACTTTTTGTATGTTTTGATTTACTTCAATGACTGTTCAGTGGAACATTATTGTATATTGATTCAGATATTATGCGATGTCATTTCATGCTTTATCTAGATTTGTGATGTATGATTTTTTGTAGTATCTCAGTGCTTATGATTAATGTTATTTTATGGATCATTATCATGGACTGACACTTTTACCTTATATGTGCAATGCATTATTTATATGTTGCATGTTTACATATGTATGGGATGCGAGGAGATGATTTTCCTTCACTCACTCCGGTGAGACAGGGAATGTCATGACTCTCCTTCATCATTGTGTGTGTTGTGTTTGTGTGTGTGTGTGTGTGTCTATATATATATATATATATATATATATATATATATATATATATATATATATCTATATATATATATATATATATATTTGTCTATATATATATATATATATATATTTGTCTATATATATATATATATATATTTGTCTATATGCATGTGTGGTTCTTTGGTGCAGGACATTGCAGGTACAAGTACCGGGTAGGTACAGGGTATTGACTCCACCTAGTTTCATAGGTTTGAGCATGCCTTTTATGTCCGATGGGAGTGGAGGAGATAGTTGTTGTACCCTAACTTGACCCACAGTTTCACTCGTGTGAGTGTTGTCAGTCAGTTGTCTTTCCCATCTGGTTAGTATGCGAGTCCAAGTTCTTTGGTTTGGTCATTGAGAGTCATCATTTGATCATCCTTTGTTTTGTGTGCTTCTATTTATTTAAATGGTTATTTAATTGTTAATGGATGATGCTATCTTATGTTGGCGTAATTAGTTAATTATTATGCTCTAAAATTATTGATGTAATTAAATTAATTATTTTCTATATTAAATGGTTAAATGGCTTATTTCATTGTGTAAAGTGCATTAATATATATTGTGGAAGGAATTAAATAATTGCCTAGCCATTTAAATGATAATTGCTTATGTTGAAAGAAAGTATTTTGGAAAATAGGAAATAAAATAAAAAGCTTTTCTTTTTACCTTTCTATTTAACTTTTTCATTTTAATTGTTGGAAAAGAATTGTTTTTGGGAAAAGAGAAAATCTGATTGTTTTTACTTTTTAAATATTTAAATCTAATTGGTTGGGAAACTTTTAACCTAGAAAGTTTAGGTTAAAACATATTTTTCCATCTATTCCTAAAAATTCACAGGAAGGAGAAGAGGAGAATTTTTGGAGAGAAATTCTAGAAAACTTCTTGGAGGAGCTGGGAATTCGACCTGGTTTGCAAGATTGGAAATTCTTCATCTCTTTGCTTGCTATTGCTTCAAGGTGGGAGGATCTCTTCTTGTTTCAAAATTTGATTTTGAATACTTCAGTTTCTTTCTGTGTGTTTGAAAATGCAAATTTGCTTGTAGATTCTTGTGGAATATTTGGATTTGAAGAAAGAATGCCTGATATTGTTGATTTTGTGAAGCTCTTATCATATGGTTGCATTTAGGAAAGAAATGGTTCATTTCTCTATTTGTTGTTTGCTATTTGTTCATGGAAATCAACTTCTAGAAATACCTCTTCTATTTGGAAAGAATTAAGTAGATTTAGCTTGTTGTGTTCTTTCTAGTATCTTGTTGCCCAAGATTTGGGGTTCTTGTGGGATTTTATTTCACCATTTTCCTTATTGGTAAATATCCATTTGAAATTTGGATTTGGCATTGTGTATGTGTGTGCCCATGAAATGATCTAGGAATAAATCATTTTCATGTTTAAACAATTTTTGGGGTATGAATTTTTAATGTTTTGGATGGCACGTATTTTATTTGCTTATCGTTGACCTTACCTTACCTCATGGTGGGCTAGTCCCACCACATAGGTCGGTATTGTCTACTACCCGCAGGTAGCAGTACTACCGGTCGGCAATACCACTACCGATTGGTAGTGGCTGCTACCAACGGTAGTGGTACTACCGATCGGTAGTACCGCTACTGGTTGGTAGCAGTGCTATCGGTCGGTAGCAGCTGCTATCGACGATAGCAACACTACCGGTTGGTAGGGCTTTTACCAGTGGTAGCAGCACTATCGACAGGTAGTGTTTGCTTCCCTAGCAGCAACACTATTGCGGGTTGGCCTTGGCCACCGCATAACCTTGTACCCTTACCAGTACAAACCGGTTTATGCTATGAACTTAATTTTTATAAAATGAAATATATTTTGTGAAGTGGTTTTAGTGTTAAATGAAAATGGTGATTTTTCATGTGATTTTTATTATGTGGTTTAATAAATTTATCTATGGAAATCAAGGCATGAATTAGGAATTCAAATTGGTTAATTTGGATATATTCTAGAAATGAATTAAATGCCTATTGGAAATTCATGTTTTTATTCGGATGAGTATGTGAAGTGAATTTTATCTTTAATGGAATATTGATTTGGAAATTGAATGAGGTGTGAATGTCATGAAAGAGTATTTTATTTAATTTTCAATCAATGATGTTGCAAGTGCTTATGATGTTGATTTTCTCAAAGATTGTCTAAGTGCGGACTTAGTGAATTAGCTATCCTGGCAAGTGTATACTGTGTTATTTATGGTCTATGGTTCAGTCATCCTGTGGTGGCGTATTTGGTACCTTTGACCAAGTGATGTATGTTGGCTTCATTGTCTTAACCATGTAGTGTCTTCGCCTTATGGTTAGCCAAGAGTTGGTATGTCCTTGTTTGACCACTTGTTTTCTGAAAGTGGTGTAATGATTGTCTGGTTCGCCATAGGGTCCTCAGGGAGTGACCATGTCTATTTAGTGTCCTTTGAGAGAGTGGCTTTCAATCAAAGGTTGCGCCCAGAGTGGTTGGCAGGTTACCCCTCGAGAGTCAGATAATAAGTGATAATCTAATTAATTGATTAGGTGGGTAGTTCATAACATTAATAAAGTTATTGTACCTCATGCATAGGTGAGTGCTTGTATTGAGGCTCATAATGTAGTGAGAAGGCTTGGAATGGCAAACCAACCACCTTGTCTTCACGAAAGGCTGGAAGGGTTCGCATGAGACTTAGTTGGAGCCGGAGGTTTGGGAGAGGTTACCAGGATAGAGAGACGGGACCTATGAGGGCCTACCGAGCTAACCATGAAGTTATGTGTTGACACTCTCTCTTTAGGTTCCCTTGTGTGTGAGGTTGAGTCACTTGTGTAATTGTGATGTTGAGTCACCCTGATTATTGTGGAGTCTCTTTGTGTTGTCATGGTGTCATATTGTTTTATCGACCATGTCATACTTTTGCTTGATTCAGGGTCCTCGGCTATCTCCTAGCATGGTGGGGTGATTCCATTTTGGGAATTACATGGTCGAGTGGTAGTGCCACTTCCCATCAGATGTTCTTGTTCATACCTTCATGTGTGGATTGGCTTCGCAGGTGTTTATGTGGTTCATGGCTCATGCTTATCTCATATTTGGAGATTATTGTTATTTGGAGACCGTTGTGGTCATTGTATCATGATATTTTAAACCTTGTAATTGGTTAAGTTGTATCTTTATATGTATATTGAGAAGCCATGTATTGGAAGAGCAATGCAATCTTAAGATTGGGATGTTATTTATCAGTTTCCTTTATGTCATGTGTACATGCTTAATAAAGAGAAATTATATTGTACCCTTTCAATCTTTCAATGGTGTAATATGATATTGCATCTGATTTCTTGTGAACATTGAGTTAATGATGGGCATTAGATTAATCTTAATTGTGGAATTTATCTTTTGGTTAATTCTTTGTTGGTAACCCTTAAGGAATTCTGGTGTAAGTCTTTCGCTTGTGTTATCATGCATGTTGTGTAAATTCACTTATGATGTTTATACTTTAAAAAAAAATTATTTCACCCTTGTTGTGGGTTTTCCTTCGGGTTTCCTGGTGGGGCATTACATTTGGTATCAGAGCCCATGTTACAACACTGGGTACTGTGGGTTTGCAGTGAGCCCATTTGCCTTGACCTTTTGTGTAGGTCTTGTGGTGTGACTTCCTTGCTTCTTTCCTTGCCTTTGATCTGAGATTTTCTTTCTTGTGCAGTGTTAGGTCATGGCTAGGAAAGCCAAGGGAGGTGGCTGTATTGGTGGCCGCACTAGAGGCATAGGAGGAGGATGGGATCAAGGTTCTTACCACCATAGTCCTTTGCCACCACCCACTCATGCGAGTGTGGATCGAGATCAGTCTATTCATCAGGAGGGACTACATTGAGGAGAGAAGGTTCCCGAAAGGGAAGAGCTGCAACAGATGTTTCAAGAGGTGCTAGCTAGACTAGGCCCCAGACCTATACTGGTCTTGAGGCAGAGACCTGGCTTATTAGTTTAGATCGTTGTTTTATCATGTATCCATATGGTAGAAACACCAAGGTGAGATGTGCAATCATGCATCTCAAGAGCTTTGCATCTATCTGGTGGAGGTTAGAGGAGGAGAGGATCAATGTGAACATTAACACTGCATCATGAGAGATATTCTTGGAGATATTCAGGGCATGATTTTCTCTCACCCCAGTGGAGGCAATCACAAGCAGATGAGTCCTATGCTCTATGCCAGTTTGGGTTGTCAGTAGACCAGTTTGAGCACAAGTTCTATGAGCTCAAACAGTATGTCAGGATCAACAATGATGAGGCTATGCTTGTGCATCACTTCCTGAGGGGTCTTAATGACTGCATCAGTGGAGGAATGAGAGTTTTTGAGCCTGCTTCAGTAGAGGTAGTCATGGTGAAAGCTAGGATGGTGGAGCAGAACCTTAGCCATGCTCATGGCGGCCAAGCTGGAGTTCATATCGGGAGTGATCCTTCTAGTGGGTCTAGAGGGAGAGGGAATTAGTCCCAGACTATTGCACCTTTTAGGGGTCCCCAGGCACCTGCTAAGGGTGGTCAACAACAGCAGCCGCTGAGACCGAAGCAGTCTCAGGGCCATTAGGGTGGAAACTCTTAGGTTTAGAAGAGAAGGTTTTGGAAGAAGGGTAGGCAGACCTTTCTAGGGTAGTCTTCTCAGGGAGCATCTCAGGTCCCTAGTGGGGAGATCTTTCAACAGTCCAGTGGGCCGTATGGAAGTAGAGGACCTAGTAGTGGAGCTTGCTTCACCTGTGGTCAGTTTGGCCACAAGGACACTCAGTGCCCTCAGTGTCCTCACCAGATGAGTATCCAAAGGCCAGTCGAATCAGAGCTGATAGTGGGGGATGCAGGTAGATCCCGTAGAGTATTTGTAGCAGTGGATGACTGCCAGGAAGAGAATCAGAGTACAGTGATTGAGACCATAGGTGTGTTGTGTGGTATTCCTATCTTTGTACTTTTTGATTTCAGTGCTTCGGATTATTTTATTTCTTCATCCATTGTGGAGTGGTGCGGGCTCGTGTCTACTAAGGAAGCGGATAGGTGGCAAGTAGAGTTGGCTACCGGTGTGCGAGTGTTTGTAGATGCCTACATTCCTAGTTGTGAGTTGGACCTAGGACCCTTTGTCACTTTAGTTGACCTTCGAGTCATTCCTTTGGGGTCCTATGGAGTTGTGTTGGGGATGGATTGGTTATCATCTCACAACACTCATGTAGACTATCACCTAAAGATAGTAGAGTGTTTAGATGACCATGGCAGGAGAATGGGGATCATTGGAGTTCAGGGATCAATATCCTTATGTATGATTTCCACTATGAAACTTAGGCGGTGCATGCGTCAAGGGTGTCAACTTTTTGTAGTTTATCTTGAGGATGTGGATGAAGAAGAGAGTTGATAAATCACTCTTTATTTTCACCATATTCTTCAAGAGTATACTGATGTGTTTCCTTTGGATATTCCCGGTATGCCTCCAAAGCGAGACATAGATTTTCGCATCAACTTGGTTCCTCATGTAGAACCTATTTCGAGAGAACCATATCGGATGACTACTCAAGAGTTGATTGAGTTGAAGTTGCAGGTTGAGGAGTTGTTGGCCAAGGGATTTATTTGTCCTAGTGTTTCTCCTTGGGGTGCGTCGGTTATCTTCGTTAAGAAGAAAGATGGTTCTCTTCGGTTATGCATTGATTATCGATAGTTGAATAAGGTAACCATTCGGAATCAATATACATTGCCTTGGATTGATGATCTTTTTGATCAAGTAAAGGGAGCCAAGGTGTTCTCTAAGATAGATTTGAAATCAGGGTATCATCAGTTGCGCATTCATGATGTAGACATTCATAGGATGGTGTTTTGTACTCGTTATGGTCACTATGAGTTTACAATGGTGCCATTTGGGTTGATGAACGTGCCTTCAGTGTTCATGAGTCTTATGAATGGGGTTTTTTACACCTACCTTGACCACTTTGTCCTTGTGTTCTTGGATGACATATTGATTTATTCAATATCTATGGAAGAGCATGAGGGTCACTTGTGTCAGGTATTGCAGTGCTTGAGGGAGAATCAACTTTTTGTGAATTTGGCAAAATGTGATTTTTTCCAGTCAGAGGTGAGCTATCTTGGTCATATAGTTTCAGGAGAAGGTTTATCCATGGATCCTTTTAAGATCCAAGCCATTGTTTATTGGCCAGTGCCGACCAATGTTTATGAGGTTCAAATTTTCATGGGTTTGGCCAGATATTACCGTCACTTTGTGTAGAGCTTTTCTCGGATAGGCCACCTGATTACTTCTCCTCAGAGGAAAGGGAAGAAGTTCATTTGGTCAAAACAATGCATAATTTCTTTTCGTACCTTGAAGGAACTTCTTGTTAGTTCTCTAATTTTGGTAGTCCCTGACCCATCTAGAGATTTCATGGTATGCACGGAGGCCTCTTCAGAAGGTATAGGTGTGGTGCTTATGCAGGATGGACATGCGGTTTCCTATGAGTCTTGCAAACTCAAGGATCATGAGTTGAACTATCTAGATTGTGACTTGGAGTTGGCATCTGTAGTGCATGCGTTGGTTCGCTGGAGACATTTCCTGTTGGGGCATCAGTTTGAGCTGCATAGTGATCACTGCAGTTTGCAGTATATTTTCATGTAGCCAAACTTGAATGCTCAATAGGGAAGATGGATGGAATTCCTCTAAGAGTATGATTTTGAGGTTTGTTATATTTAAGGGAAAGATAATCTAGTGGCAGATGCTTTGATCCGTAGGTGACATGAGGTTGCAGCATTGTTCCTTGGTGTGGACTTGAGAGAGAGAATTCTTGGAATTCTTCCTCAGGACACTTGGTATTAGGATGTTAGAGCCGTGGTGGAGTCTGGAAGACCATTGGAGGGTAGATATTCTGGATATACTCTTGAGTTAGATGGTCTTCTTTGACATCTTGGACGGATCTATGTACCTCCTTTGGAGGGTCTTCACATTTTGATCATGACTGAGGCCCATCGTGCACCTTATTCGGCACACCCTGATGTCAAGAAGATGCATGCAGATCTTAGACATATAAATCATTGGGCTGGTATGAAATGTGACATTTCTAATTTTGTGTCGAAGTGCTTAGAATGTCAGCATGTGAAGCTGGAGCATCAAGACCCTGCAAGGCTTTTAAAGCCTAATTTGATACTGGATTGGAAATGGGATATTATTTTCGTGGATTTCATTGTGGGGTTGCCTATTTCTTCATGTCATCATGATGCCATCATGGTCATTGTTGATAGATTGACCAACATTTCTTATTTTGTTCCTATTCGATCTTCTTATACAATAGTAGTGGTGGCATGAGTCTTCTTGGAAGATGTGGTGAGGTTGCATGGGATTCCAAGGTGGATCATTTCTAATAGAGAATCTGTCATTACAATAGCCTTGTGGACCTCACTTCAGCATGCTTTGGGAACCTAGTTGAATTTCAGTTCAGCTTATCACCTAGAGATCGACGATCAGACTGAGCGTGTGAATCAGGTTTTGGAGGACATGCTACGCATGTATGTTATGGACCAGCAGTCATGCTAGGAGGAATATATTTGCCTTGTGGAATTTGCTTATGACAATGGATATCACAGCTCTATAGGCATGTCTCCCTTCCAAGATTTGTATGGTCGTCCTTGTCGTACTCCTTTGAGTTGGGATCGGTTGGAGGATAGGGTGTGTTTAGGCTCAGATATGCTTCGTGAGATGGAGCAATAGGTTGAGTAGATTGGTGGGCATTTGGTTGCTACTCAAGATAGGCAGAAGAAGTATGTCGATGCCCATAGAGTCGATCATTAGTTTTTTGTTGGTGACCATGTGTTTTTGAGAATGCGTCTGCAGAGGAGTCCGATCCATTATGGAAAGGTTTCTAAGTTGGTGCCTTATTTTGTAGGCCCTTTTGAGATCCTTGAGAGGATAGGACCTATTGCCTACCATCTTGCCTTGCTACCGAGTCTATCCAGCATCCACGATGTCTTTCATGTTTCTGTGAGACAGGGAACATCACGACTCTGTTCATCGATGTACATGTCATATATATATATATACAACATGTACATATATATATATATATTTGTCTATATGCACATGTGGTTATTGGTACAGGACATTGTAGGTACAAATATCAGGTAGGTACAGGCTATTGACTCCACTTGGTTTCATAGGTCTGGGCATGCCTTTTATGTCCGATGGGAGTGGAGGAAATAGTTGTTGTACCCTAACTTGACTCGCAGTTTCACTCGTGTGAGTGTTGTCAGTCGGATGTCTTTCCCGTCTGGCCAGTATGCGAGTCCAAGTGATTTGGTTTGGTCATTGAGAGTCGTCATTTGATCATCCTTTGTTTTGCATGCTTCCGTTTATTTAAATGGTTATTTAATTGAATGGATGATGCTATCTTATGTTGTTGTAATTAGTTAATTATTATGCTCTGAGATTATTGATTTAATTAAATTAATGATTTGCTAGATTAAATGGTTAAATGGCTTATTTCATTGTTTAAAGTGCATTAATATATATTGTGGAAGGAATTAAATAATTGCCTAGCCATTTAAATGATAAATGCTTATGTTGAAAGAAAGTATTTTGGAAAATAGGAAATAAAATAAAAATCTTTCCTTTTTACCTTTCTATTTAACTTTTTCATTTTAATTGTTGGAAAAGAATTGTTTTTGGGAAAAGAGAAAATCTGATTGTTTTTACTTTTTAAATATTTAAATCTGATTGGTTGGGAAACTTTTAACCTAGAAAGTTTAGGTTAAAACATATTTTTCCATCTATTCCTAAAATTCACGGGAAGGAGAAGAGGAGAATTTTTAGAGAGAAATTCTGGAAAACTTCCTAGAGGAGTTGGTAATTCGACCTGGTTTGCAAGACTGGAAATTCTTCATCTCTTTGCTTGCTACTGCTTCAAGGTGGGAGGATCTCTTCTTGTTTCAAAATTTGATTTTGAATATTTCAGTTTCTTCCTATGTGTTTAAAAATAAAAATTTGCCTATAGATTCTTGTGGAATGTTTGGATTGGAAGAAAGAATGTCTGGTATTGTTGATTTTTTGAAGCTCTGATCATATGGTTTCATTTAGGAAAGAAATGGTTCATTTCTCTATTTGTTGTTTTCTATTTGTTCATGGAAATCAACTTCTGGAAATACCTCTTCTATTTGGAAAGAATGAACTAGATTTGGCTTGCTATGTGCTTTCTAGTATCTTGTTACCCAATATTTGGGGTTCTTGTGGGATTTTATTTCACCATTTTCCTTATTGGTAAATATCCATTTGAATTTTGGATTTTGCACTATGTATGTGTGTGCCTATGAAATGATCCAAGAATGAATCGTTTTCATGTTTAAATGATTTTGGGCGTATGGATTTTTAATGTTTTGGATGGCACGTATTTTGTTTGCTTATCGTTGACCTTACCTTAACCCATGTTGGTAGTGTCTGCTACCCGCAGGTAGCAGTACTACTGGTCGGCAGTACCACTATCAGTTTGTAGCAGTGCTACCAGTTGGCAGTACCGTTATCGGTTGGTAGCAGCTGCTACTAGCGGTAGTGGTACTACCGGTTGGCAGTACCACTACCGGTTGGTAGCAGTGCTACTGGTTGATAACGGCTGCTACTGGTGGTAGCAACACTACTGGTCAATAGGGTTGTTACTAGTGGTAGCAGCACTACCGACAGGTAGTGTCTATTTCCTTGGCAACAACACTACTACAGGTTGGCCTTGGCCACCGCGTAACCTTGTACCCTTACCAGTACAAACCGGTTTATGCTATGAGCTTAATTTTTATAAAATAAAATATATTTTGTGAAGTGGTTTTAGTGTTAAATGAAAATGGTGATTTTTCATGTGATTTTTTATTATGTGGTTTAATAAATTTATTTATGGAAATCAAGGCATGAAATAGGAATTTAAACTGGTTAATTTGGATATATTATGGAAATGAATTAAATGCCTGTTGGAAATTCATGTTTTTATTCAGATGAGTATGTGACATGAATTTTATCCTTGATGGAATATTGATTTGGAAATTGAATGAGGTGTGAATGTCATGAAAGAGTGTTTTATTTAATTTTCAATCAATGATGTTGCAAGTGCTTAGAATGCTGATTTTCTCAAAGATTGTCTGAGTGCGAACTTAGTGAATTAGCTATCCTTGCAAGTGTATATTGTCTTATTTCTAGTCTGTGGTTCATTCATCCTATGGTGGCATATTTGGTACCTTTGACCAAGTGATATATGTTGGCTTCGTTGTCTTAACCATGTAGTGTCTTCACCTTATGGTTAGCCAAGAGTCATAATGTCCTTGTTTGAATACTTGTTTTTCGAAATTGGTGTAATGGTTGTGTTCTTCGCCATAGGGTCCTTAGGGAGTGACTATGTTTGTTTAGTGTCCTTTGAGAGAGTAGATTTTGAGCAAGGGCTACGCCTAGAGTGGTTGGCAGGTTACCCCTCGAGAGTCTGATAATAAGTGATAATCTAATTAATTGATTAGGTGGGTAGTTCATAACATTAATAAAAATATTGTACCTCACTTATAGGTGAGTGCTTGTATTGAGGCTCATAATGTAGTGAGAAGGCCTGGAATGGGAAACCGACCACCTTGTCTTCACGAAAGGCTGGAAGGGTCCATATGATACTTATTTGGAACTAGAGGTTTGGGAGAGGTTACCAGGATAGAGAGTTGGGACCTATGAGGGCCTATTGAGGTAACCATCAAGCTATGTGATGACACTCTCTCTTTAGGTTTACTTGTGTGTGTGATGTTGGGTCACTTGTGTAATTGTGATGTTGATTCACTTGGATTATTGTTGAGTCTCTTTGTGTTGTCCTGGTGTCATATTGTTTTATCGACCATGTCATGCTTTTTCTTGCTTGAGTGTCCTCAGCTATCTCCTAGCATGGTGGGGTGATTCCATTTTGGGAATTACATGGTTGGGTGGTAGTGCCACTTCCCATCGGATATTATTTTTTGTACCTTCATGCGAGGATTGGCTTCACAGGTGTTTTTGTGGTTCGTGGCTCATGCTTATCTCATGTTTGGAGATTATTGTTATTTGGAGACCCTTGTGGTCATTGTATCATGATCTTTTGTAACCTTGTAATTGGTTAAGTTATATCTTTATATGTATATTAATAAGCCATGTATTGGAAGAGCAATGTAATCCTAAGATTGGGATGTTATTTATCAGTTTCCTTTATGTCATGTGTACATGCTTAATGAAGAGAAATTATATTGTACCCTTTCGATCTTTCAATGGTGTAATCTGATATTGCATATGACTTCTTGTGAACATTGAGTTAATGATGGGTATTGGATTAGTCTTGATTATGAAATTTATCTTTTGGTTAATTCTTCATTGGTAACCCTTAAGGAATTCTGGTGTAAGTCTTCTGCTTGTGTTATCGTGCATGTTGTGTAAATGCACTTATGATGTTTATACTTTTAAAAAAAAAAAAATTCACATTTGTACTATACATACAGGTTGTACCTTACTCGAGCATAAACTCCTACGAGGCTCTTTGAACCTCACTTGCATACACATGCTTGAGGTTGGGTGGAACTAACAGTGTTCTCTCTCCTCCCTTACATGGATCACCCAAACAAACTCTGGGGGCTATATTTCCCTGTCCTTCTCTCCATGGATCACCTAGTTTTGGGGGTGAGATGTCCATGGTCTCTTTCTTGTTTGCCTTTCTTCTAATGGATCACCAAAGTGTGTATTCATGTTCTCTCTCTTCTTCCTCTCATGAACCCATAGTTTTACTATTGATGGTTCATGGATGATGTCATCTTTGCTCTTTTATGTGATCACTTGTGTTTATGTAGTGGCATTTGTCTTTGTGTTTCAATTAGTTGTTTAGGAATTTGAGTATCAAGGTCTCTTCGACTAGTTAGCTTGTGGTCTTGTTTCATGTTTCTTTTGTTGTTTGTCTTGTTCTTTTGCTTTGTGTTCTCTTGCATATGTTTGAGTGAGTTTATATCCTAAGATTTGGGGCTTGGTTCCTCGATATTAGTGATGTCTTATGCTCCTTGTGTTCTTGCTCCATATTTCTCATCTTCATCTCTTTCCTCCTTCTACTTTACCAACAATATTGGCTTAGGTCATACTCCCACTAAAGTGGGGGCTAAATGTAGTGTCATAAAATTGTGAACCCTACAATTTTAACCATATTTGAGGACCTCACCTTGGTGACAACATCTTCTTTCAAAAACTAAGATCTATCTTAGCATCTTGCCCCATTAACCCTTCCTGTTTGAGCCTTGACGTAGTCTCGGGACACTGTCTGAGCCCCAAGATAGGGCAAGACAGGGGTGTGGTGCCCCTATTCCCCTAGGATGGGGGTGTGGAACCCCTCTCCCCACTTCTTAGGGTGGCCCTAAGATGGGTATGCTCGGTCCCTTTTGCATAGCTAGCTCTTTAGGGTTTGCATTCTTCTTTGTTGGCCTTTGGTGGATGAAAATTAATCCTCTAGGAATGTATAAAAGGAGATTCAATTCCCTCATTTGACAACAATGAGGGATATTGGGAGACAATATAGGCATTAAAGTAGAAGGTCTTCATTATTATCCTCAAGAATTCAAGCATTCAAGTCTTCTTCATTCATCCCTTGGAGAAACATTACAACAGCCATTTGCAAGCATATGTGTGTGTTAGGGTTTTGTCATGTTACATGTCATTTCATGCAGCACTTGTGATTTCATTCAAGAAGCAAAGTGATCATCATCAACAAATTGTAGATCTACAAGGTATACATTTCCATTGTTTACATTCAAGCATTTGCAATTACTTTATTTCAAGGTTGATTCCTCAACCGAGGTTTGACTGAGGCAAACCCCTATCCACAACCCTTCTTCCCTTCTTTTTTGTGTGTAGGTCATAGGTGCATAGCCATATTTTCAGATCTGGACTCCATTTACAAAGGTGGAAAAACCCTTTTCGTTTTGCATATTTTTGAAGGACCGTGTGCACTTTCAACACGGTCCTGACGACTTTTCTCCAAATTTGCAGGTCATATCTGTATCAGTCTAAATATCTCAGATCAAAAGTTACAGCATGATCCCAGTATGGTAGCTCCTCATTTCACTCATTTTATCTCTCTTTCCTACATATTCAACAAGTCAACTTTCCCATTTACAAAAGAGGGCAAATCACACTTCAACCTTTGCAATTCACTTGGAATTCACATCCTTGTTTCCCTTGGATTTGGATCTAGTTGATTCAAGCCCCTCTTTTGAATGTAAAGTTCCTCCAAGTAAAAATCATCCTACTGACTTCCTTTCTCTCTCCTATGTGGGGAGTCACTATGGTCCAATTTTCCACTTTACATTATCTTACTTTGAGTTTAGAAAATGACTAGACTAAGATGTTTTTACCTATTAGTGAGTTCTACAGTAAGGGTTTTAGCTATGTTGTTTGTATCCAACCTAAAGGAAAGGCATGATTTGGTATCATTTAAATAAATTTTCAAGACTAAAGTGTGCATGTTTTCATCTTAGCCTTGCGACTTCCAAGAGTAAGTCAAGTCTCAAGGGGGGAGAATGTAGTGCCCTTCCCTGATTCATCCTTTATGATGGGTTATGTCAAATACTGGTGGACTCTTTAGATACCTCTTAAACTCTTTGCTTCTTGTTTGACTCTTTATATTGATATTCTTTGATATTAGAGGATTCATTATGATGACTATATGATGATGTTGATTCTATACTCTAGATTAATTATTGATGTTAGGTTTATGATTAGCTTCATGATTATTCACTATTTAGGAGATGTGGTTCATGTTTATTGCTTGTGATGATTTATCATGTGCTAACCCTAATTCAGTGGTTACATTAGATGTGGATGATGTTGATGTTGTTTATTATGTTATATCTTTTCTATTATGTCTTACTATTGTGGATGTGAAAGGGACGATGTCACATTACTCAATTATGAGAGGGGTGTGATCTTGTGATTCTCTTTCACCTGCTTGTGTATCTTACGTTTATATATATGTTGTGTATAAACTTTTGGTGCTATGCAGAATGGAGGTACTAGGCATCAACTTCACTTGGTCTCATTGGTTTTAGAATGCCTTTAATCCCAATGGAAATTGATCAGAGGTGACATTAAGGCCCTGCTACATCTTAACCCTAGTCAATGTTTTATGTGAGCTCCAGTGCTCTTTGCTAGAGTCGTCTTGTTAGGTTTTGTGTGGTTTTATGTATGTTATTTTTTATTTAATTTTATGGATGGTTTGATGTTATATTGTTGTGGTAAATAATAAATTAATTATAATGTGTAATCCTCAGTGTGAATGATTAATTGTGTGGGACATATTGTGTGTCTTATATTATAATATTTTTATTGTTTTGTGGATTATATTATCAGAACATTTAAGTTATATGTGCAATTTAATTATTTATTTATATTTTATATTTATTGAGGATATTGTATTTGGTAATTGATTTTTATTAGTATTTTATTTTCATTGTTTCTTTTTGATTGATCTTAGGTTCAAATAGGGGGATGCTAATTTGGACCTCAATGCAAGAGGAAAGGGTTGTTTTGCATTCAAGTGTGTTTTTTGGGTAATTTTGAAAGGTTTTTTTTTGGAGAGTGGTTTTTGGGGGTGTTGGATATTGTTGTTGCTAGGATATGTAGTTGTCATTAATGTCAACATATTCCTATGATTTGGTATTTTAGAGAGTTGTTTGGTGATGCGGAATTTGCATTGAGTTGATTTGGTTTGAGGTTTGGTCTTTCTGTTTTGTGATTGGCTGAGTTTGGTATTTGATCCGATGTGCTCTGGTATGATCATATCTTTGGTTGTGGATTTGGGAGAATGTTTTGGATGTTCATATGTATCTATATTTTAGATGGTTCATGATTTGGTGCTTGACAAGTTATCTTTCTAGTCCGAATTGCTTCTAATGGGTGTTGTTGAGTGTTAGTGTGTTGATCGATGAAGATTTCATTAAGTGGTGTTGGTGCAGCTATTGTGGATGGCTCTAATGTGCTTGCTGGTATTTTTTTATTGTGCTCTATTTGTTTTGGTGGTCCGTATTGATCATTGTGCATGGTATTGGTGATTTTATTGATCTAGTGGTATTCTTTGTGTTATGTGGTATTTTTGGTGGTGTAGCGTGTTGCGGTTGATCTTTGTGAGATTTCTAGTGGTGATGTGTGTTTGAAGAGTTTGTTTAGGTCCATTCTATGTCATCTATGGAATTTAATTGGTCTAATGGTTTATTTATGTATCGTGTGATGTAATTTTGTAATTAAGGGTTGAGGGTTTGGCCAAGCTTGTAGTCAAGGTTGATGAATTGTATAAATAGGTGTTATATTCATGTAATTTGGGTGTCGATGAGGTGTCTGCATTATCAAAGAGTTGTGTATATATTCATAAGCAAATTTATCCTTTTGTATGATGTATTGAGATAAGATTGTTGCAAAGCACACAAATGAGATTAACTAGAACTATCATTGGGCATTAGCAGATGTTATCTTCGTAGTTCATGTAATCTAAATATTAGTGTAAATTATTGAACCTTCCTTGAGGGTTAGAGCCTTTTGGGTCATTATATTTTGAGTAGTGATCTCTAGGAAATGTGCCTAAATGCATGTGCATTCCCCATTATAATATTTACACATACTACAGCAAAGTATCATCTGATTATGGGTAGGTTCCCACCATGGTTTTTCCCTTAATCGGGTTTTCCATGTCCAAAATCCTAGTGTTATGTGTGTTGTTGTTATTGTCTTTATCTTTATTCTTGTTGTAGTTGATTAATTCTGAGATTGTGCTTAAACTGTCTGAATGAAAACTGATTCACCCCCCCCCTCTCATTTTTCCTTCATTGTTGTTGCCAACAATTGGTATCAACGCTAGATCCTTCGGATGAGGATTAACCACTTGAGGAGATCCAAGATGGCAACCTATGTTTTCAAGAAGGAGACTCATAGATTTGATGGAAGAAATTATACTTTATGGAAGGACTGGATGGAAGTTCATTTGTAGTGTCTTGGAGATAAATATTGGAAGATTATAAAGAATATCTATAATGTTCCTCAGAATGGACTGATTACTGCTATTGAGATCAAGGATATTGAACATAACATAAGAGATAACGAAGAATTGTTGAGTTCCTTGACTAATTCAAAGAAGACAAATGTGATGGGTTTGAAGACTGCACATGAGATCTGGAAGAAGTTAGAGACCTTGTATGAAGGAGATGCACAAGTCAAAGCAGCTAAATTGAAGAGTTTGAAAGGGAAGTATGAGACATTGAAGATGGGAGAAGATGAAAACATAACATCCTTTATGGATAAAGTGAATGAGCTTGTTATGAACATCAGATGTGCCAGTGGAACTCTTGAAGAAGATGAGATTGTTGCTAAGGTGTTGAGATCATTTCCCTCTACCTACAAGCATAAAGTAGTTGCTATTGACGAAATTTGGAGTGTGACTATAGTGAAAAGAGACATGTTGGTTGGAAAGATTATTGCATTTGAGTTGAGTGAATTTGGAGAATCACATGGAAAATCTAAGACTGCATTTAGAGCTTATGTATCCAGGAAGCAGAAGTATGATCCGGGAGAAAGTTCATGTTGGGTTTCCAGATATGAAAGAGAAAAGAGAGAGATAGAAGAGAAAGAAAGAGAATTGGATGAGATTGAAGCCCTTATTTCTTGGAGATTGCCTAAAGGATTCGGTATGGTATAAATTTACCTTTGAAATGTTTCTCTTGCAATAAGATAGGACATTTTGCTTCTAGGTGTCCTGCAAGAATGTCTAGATATGATAAGCATGATAAATTTGAAAGGCATGATAGATCTGATAAGTATGATAGATATGAGAAGTATGAAAAGAATGATAAGCCCCATAAGCCTAACTAGAAGCTCAGATATTAGAAGAGGTGTTTTTATGTTGCTGATGAAGGTGTGACAGATGAAGAATCAGAGAATGGGAATTCAAAAGATGAGTTTGTATTTATTGTTATCAAGGAAGATGATCTAGTACTAGTGAATTCTACAAGTTGCCTTGTTGAAGAGAAAGATTTAGCTACTAAGATTGAAGAGAAAGATGAATGGGTCATTGAAACTAGTTGTTCACATCATATGATAGGTGTTAAAACTAAATTTGTGAGTATGGAAAGGTATGATGGTGACATAGTAAGACTTGGAGATGATAAAGCTGGTGTGATTCTTTCTAGAGGTCCTATATCTTTTAATGGTAAGCATAATATTGATGATGTCTTGTATGGTGAAGGATTGAAGCATAATCTTTTGAGTGTTGGGTAGATGGTTGACAAGGGATATGATTTGCAATTCAAGAATGGTAAGTGCAAGGTCCTAAATGTCTTTGGTATAGAGATTGCATTAAGGACTAAAACTAAAGGTAATATCTTTCATTTGATTGTTGGTGAGAAAATTTATCTGATTTCTTATATTGATGAAAGTTGGATGTGGTATAGAAGGATGTGTCATGTTAATTTTAACTACATGATAAGGATAAGTTCTACTCAAGCTATTAGAGATTTACCTAAAATTGTGAAGCCATCTAATTTGGTATGTAAGGAATGTCAATTGGGAAAGCAAACAAGAACTACATTCAAGAGTAAGGTGTATTCATCTAATGGATTGTTAGATCTTTTGCATACTGATTTATGTGGTCCTACAAGAGTGAGAAGCATGCAGGGTGACAAATATTTCATTTTGCTGATTGATGATTATTTTAGGATCATGTTGGTTACCTTTCTAAGGGAAAAAACATAAGCATTGGAGAAATTCAAGATATTCAAAGCCAAGGTGGAGACTGAGACGGGGTTGAAGTTAAAGTGCATGAGATTTGACAGAGGGGGAGAATTTACATCAGGAGAGTTGGATACATTCTATGAGAGGAATGGAATTAGAAGACAGTGATATGCTTCTAGAACCCCTCAGCAGAATAGAGTTGTTGAAAGGAAAAACATAACCATTTTGGATGTTGCCAGTGTTGGCATTATACACTTAGATGAGAAAGGTAGTTGTTGCCATTGATGGCAACAAGTTTCAACAAGGTTCTACAGGTTCAACCAGTAGTAGACTTCACCTACCAGCATCAGAAGATACAACAAGGTTTATTCACACTGACAACCAGGTTACATCGGCAGTAGATCATACCGGCATTCCAGGCCGACTTGAAAATAGTATTGTTTATGTGAAATAAATTGTAATGTAAATTAGAATTGTACAACTGACATTTTGTATTGTAATGACTCATATATTTATGAGTTCTTGTAAGTCATTTGGTATGTATGTAATGTATGTATGAAGTAAGCAGTAATATTGATGATATACCGGCATGGGTTTTTGGCAAAGGCAAAACCGGTATCAGATAGAGCATAACAAAGAATTGATCCAACATTTTGATGCAAGTTGTAAGAGTTCAATTTTGTGTTAACATCAGTATTGTAGTCAATGTGACTCCATTTTTGCTAAGTAGTGAGCTCTAGGCAGTTGGCCTTCCTGCATGTGCAGGCCCCTTTTGTATTGAGTAATATTTATTCATATTGGCCAGTGAGTAAATATTGTGGGTCACAAATCCCACCGAGGTTTTTCCCTTACCAGGTTTCCTTGCCAAAATATTTGTGTTATGGTGTGCATTGATGTTGATTCTTTTGTTTCTCTTTACTGCATTGTTGTTTTCTTACCGAAATATTAATTTCAGTTACAGAATTGCAAATAACTTTAAATATTTCATCTATCGGTTAGACACTGATTCACCACCCCCCCCCCCCCCCTCTTAGTGTCTTTGGGATTAACTGAGTATCTAACAATTGGTATCATGTAGAACCTAGCACTTCTCCCAGTACTTCCACTATGGATTTCAAACCAACAACTGTCATCGAAGTACTTTTGGATTCTATAAAGAAAATAACTGAGTGTAATGCCTTATCATTCAAGGCTATAGATAAATCTCTACCGATTTTGCAGATGATTGCAACAGAGTGCAAGGTAGATCACATTGTTTGCTCAATAGGTAAATTGGACACATTTTCTAAATTCATTTCTACTAACATTCATACATTAGACAATAAATGAGGAGACTATTCAAGAAAGAGTAAATAAAGAAAAGGAATTTTTTTTTGGTAAAATAATAAAGGATTCTACTCAGCAGATTAATTCATTGCTACTGGCATTGAATTCCACTATTTTAGAATATAAGGAATTATACTGAGAAGCTTGCAAACCTCGTCATTTAACTGAAGATATTAATGATCAAATCAAGAAAACTTAGAAGGAGATTGATGATATTGTAGATAACATAATTGGTTCTTTGGAACTAACATCAGTCTTAGATTAGGAAATGGCTATTCATGAAGAAAAGATTGAAAATTTGGAAAAAGAAAAGGCTAGATGAAAATGAAAACCCTACAGTTGAAGAATAAGCTTGGTCCAAGATTGGACAATCTACTAACTCACCAGAATGAACTATCCAAGGCAATAATTCAAGGAGACAGATCACCAAAACAACAAATGCACTATCTTACTGGGATGATCAGGTAGATTGAAGCAATAATTACCGATAGTACAAAGTTCCTGCAGGGTCAAAACTTAGTTCTTGTAGATATTTTTTAGATTGTACATAACAAACTTCGGGTATCTAGGTAATTTTTGAATATTTTATACTTTTGACATCCTTTGTCATTGATGTCAAAGGGGGAGTGATATAGTGAGAAAAATGTACAGAGTAAGGCGTGGTGAAAAGTGAACAGAAGGAGATCATTTTCTCAGGGGGAGCACTCTCAATTTTTGGTTTTTGATTTGTCTCATGAGTGTTTCCATCAATGTCAAAGGGGGAGATTGTTGGCATTATACACTCAGATGAGAAAGGTAGTTGTTGTCATTGATGACAACAAGGTTCAACAAGGTTCTACAAGTTCAATGGACAATATACTTCACCTATCAGCATCGGCAGATACAACAAGGTTTATTCGCACCGACATCTAGGTTACACCGGTAGCAAATCATACCGGCATTCCAGGCTGACTTGACAATAGTATTGTTTATGTGAAATAAATTGTAATGTAAATTATAATTATATGGCCGACATATTGTATTGTAATGACTCATATATTTATAAGTTCTTGTAAGTCATTTGGTATGTATGTAATGTATGTATGAAGTAAGTGGTAGTATTGACGACATACTAGCAAGGGTTTTTGGTAGAGGTAGAACTGGTATCAGATAGAGCATAATAGAGAACTCATCCAACATTTTGATGCAAGTTGTAAGAGTTCAATTTTATGCTTACATCAATATTGTAGTCAGTGTGACTCCATTTTTGTTGAGTAGTGAGCTCTAGGCAGTTTGCCTTCCTGCATGTGTACACCCCTTTTGTACTGAGTAATATTTATTCATATTGGCCAATGAGTAAATATTGTGGGTCACAAATCCCATCGAGGTTTTTCCCTTACCAGGTTTCCTCACCAAAATATCTATGTTATGGTGTGCATTGATGTTGATTCTTTTGTTTCTCTTTACTGCATTATTATTTGCTTACTAGTATATTAATTTCAGTTACAAAATTGCAAATAAGTTTAAATCTTTCATCTACCGATCAGACATTGATTCACCCCCCCCCCCTCTTAGTGTCTTTGGGATTAACCAACTATCTAACAACCAGGACTATGAAGGAAATGTTGCACAAACCTTTTTGAGAGAAGTTGTTAGCATTGTTGTTTACACATTCAATCGGGTGCATATAAAAGGTGATTCCAGTAAGACTCCTTATGAGCTATGGTTTGGTCATGTTCCTACAGTTAGATATTTTAGAGTTTTTGGAAGTAAATGTTATATCAAGAGAGATAAGGATATAGGAAATTTTGATGCAAGATGTGATGAAGGAATATTTTTGGGTTATTCCAGTAAGAGCAAGGCCTAATGGTGTTACAATGATAGATTGAGAAAGATAATAGAGTGCAAATGTGAAGGTAGATGAATGTCTTGGAAAGAAAATCAAAGCATGCAGATACAAATTTGATGATAAGATGTTATTTCAAATCTTGTGCAGATTGAGATCTTAAAGCACAATGATCTAGTAGAAACAAGTAATCTAGATATTGTTGTTGTCGGTGAAGAAGTTCAAGAGCCTAATAATTAGAATAATCAGAAGACTGAGGTATGTAAGATTGAATCATTTAGAAAATCAGATTATTGGTGATAAGAATAAAGGTGTGATGACTAGGAGAAGGATTTCTACTAAAGAGATATGCTTGATTTCAAAGATTGAGCCTAAAGATGTTGTAGAAGTATGCAAGGATGAGAATTGGATAAAAGCAATGGAAGAAGAGCTGAATCAGATTGAGAAGAATAACACTTGGGAACTTGTTCTGAGACCTAAAGACAAGAATACAATTTTCACTAAATGGGTGTTCCGAAATAAACTGAATGAAGCTAGTGAAGTGGTCAGAAACAAAGAAAGATTGGTATATAAAGGGTGTTCTCGAATGGAAGGTATTTACTATGAAGAGACTTTTGCTTTGGTATCTATAATTAAAGTTGTTAGATTATTGCTTGCCTATGTTGCTTACAAGAATTTCAAGGTGTATCAGATGGATGTTAAGTCAGCCTTTTTGAATGGTGATCTTAAAGAGGAAGTCTATTTAGAGAAATCAGATGGATTTTCTTTATCAAATGAAGGAGATATGGTATGCAAATTGAAGAAAGCATTGTATGAACTTAAGCAAGCCCCTAGAGCCTGGTATGCTAGATTGGATAAGTATTTGTTGAAGTTAGAATTTTGTAAAGGTATTGTTGATAGTAATTTATACTTTAAAGTTGATAATGATAACCTTTTGATTGTTGAAGTCTTTATTGATGATATCATTTTTGGAGGAGATGATGATCTGAGTATGAAGTTTGTCGATGATATGCAAAAGGAATTCGAAATGTCTATGATAGGTGAAATGAAATTCTTCTTAGGATTGTAGATTTCACAAATTGACAAAGACATTTTCATTTCTCAGTCTAAGTATGTGAAGGAATTATTGAATAATTTTAGGCTAGATGATGCTAAACATGTTGGAACTCCTATGGTGACTGGATGCAAGTTGTCTAAAAATGATGAAGCTTAGAAAGTTAATCAAACTTTGTATAGATCTATGGTTGGTAGATTGTTGTACTTAACTCAGACTAGACTAGATATTATGCATGTTGATTGTCTTTGTGCTAGATTTCAAGTTGATCCTACAGAGACTCATGTTATTGCGATGAAGAGGATTTTTAGATACTTGAATGGGATTGTTGACTATAGCTTGTGGTATCCGAAGAATGATGATTTTCTATTATGTGCCTATACTAATATTGATTGGGCAGGTGATGTTGATGTCTGGAAGAGAACTATCGGTGGAACTTTATTTTTGGGAAAGAAGTTGATTTAATGGTCCTATAAGAAGCAAGATTTTGTATGTCTATCTCTTGTTGAAGCTGAATACATTGCTACTACTAGCAACTATACTCAAGTAGTTTGGATGAAACAAATTTTGAAGGATATTAGAGTTATTTATGATGAATCTACTATTATATATTGTGATAATTCAAGTGCTATCAATATTTCCAAGAATCTAGTACCACATTAAAAAATAAAGTATTTATCAATTAAGTATCATTTATTGAGGGAGAAAGTTAGTGATGAAGAAGTCATATTGGAATATGTATCTACAAAGGATCAAATTGTAGATATTTTTACTAAGCCTTTTCCTACAAATACATTTGTATATTTGAGAGACAAGTTAGGTGTTTGTACCCCTTCTGAAGAGAACTAGATGCATTGAGGTGCATCAATTCAGTGGATTTTAGAGCCTTATCTTTTTATCTGGGTTGATGATTTGGTACTGCTACTCAGCCAGAGTAGTCAGTGTGTGGTTTAGATGTTCAGAATTGTGAGTTTATCCTAAGGGGGAGAGATTGTCCTTATTGAGGGAGAGATTATTTGGTTTGTTGAGCGAGCACGATTTGTATTATGTCTTTGACATTGTTGTCAAAGGGGGGGAGATGCATGTAAAAAATGCTCTATCTTTGGAGCTTTGTGTGAATGATCTTAGGGGGAGTTGATTCATTCCTTTGCATTTATTTATTTTTCACATTCATATGTTGTCATCAATTCCAAAGGGGGAGATTGTTGGATATTGTTTATGCTAGGATATGTTGTTGTCATCGATGTAAACATACTCTTGTGATTTGGTACTACAAAGAGTTGTTTGGTGATCTGGTTTGAGGTTTGGTCTTTCGGTTATGTGGTTGGATGAGTTTTGTATTTGATCTGATGTGCTCTGGTATGATCACATCTTTGGTTGTGGATCTAGGAGAATGTTTTGGATGTTCATGTGTATCTAAATTTCAGATGGTTCATGATTTGGTGCTCTGTAAGTTATCTTTCTAGTCCGAATTTTTGCTAATGAGTGTTCTTAAGTGGTAGCATGTTGATCAATGAAGATTCGAGTAAGTGGTGTTGGTGCAGCTATTGTGGATGGCTCTAATGTTCTTGTTGGTGTTTCCTGGTCATGTTTTATTTGTTTTGGTGGTCTGCATTGATCCTTGTGCACAATATTGGTGATTTTGTTGATCCGGTGATATTCTTTGTGTTAAGCAGTATTTTTGGTGGTGTGTCATGTTGCGGTTGATCTTGGTGAGATTTTCGGTGGTGATGGGTGTTTGAGGAGTTGGTTTAGGTCCATGCTATGTCATATATGGAATTTTATTGGTCTGGTGGTTTATTTATGTATCGTGTGATGTAATTTTGTAATTAAGGGTTGAGGGTTTGGCCAGCCTTGTAGTCAAGGTTGATGAATTGTATAAATAGGTGTTATATTCATGTAATTTGGGTGTCGATGAGGTGTATGCATTATCAGAGAGTTGTGTATGTGTGAATAAGAGAATTTATCCTTTGGTATGATGTATTGAACAAAGATTGTTGTAGAGCAGACAAATGAGCTTAACTGGGACTATCATCAAGCATTAGCGGATGTTATCTTCGTAGTTTATGTAATCTAGATTGTAGTCCAGATTATTATAAGGTAGTGAGCCTTCCCTAAGGGTTGGAGCCTTCAATGTCATTATATAATTAGCAGTTCCTGAATGCATGTGCATTCTCCATTATAATATTTACACATACTACTACAGAGTATCATCTTATTGTGGGTAGGTACTCACTATGGTTTTTCCCTTGACCATTTTTTCCACCTCAAAAATCCTGGTGTTATGTATGTTGTTGTTGTTGTCTTTATCTTTATTCTTCTTTCAGTTGATTGAATTCTAAGATTGTGCTTAAATTGCCTGATCCAGTGAAAAATGATGCACCCCCCTCTTAGTTTTCCTTCATCATTGTTTCCAACAAGGGATGATTGTGGTGGTTTTTTTGTGAATGCTTTTTGAAAAATTTGGATTGTGCAGAAGAGTTTGGATTTAAATGTGTTTGGAGTAGATTTTGTTGAGTATTTTAGAAGGGGTTTTATGAAGATTATAAGGGGGGTTTCATGAATTTTTTTCAAAGGCTTGGATTTCATGTGGAGTTTCATTTTGGGGGCTTTCTAGTTCATGTTAGATTGTTTTTCATGTGAAGGTTGTACAACTTCGTCTTCATAGTCTTATTCTTTGTTTTCCAGGTTGGATTTTTCTTGATTTATTAATATATTATGTACTTTTACTTTTATATAATGAAAATAAGTGTTTATTTGGTATTTGTATGATGTTTTTAAAGTTTTAGAAAATATTTGGTTTCATGCTTTGTTATTTTATTGAATGTTTGTTTTGGGTGATCTCATTTCACTCTTTTTAAGGGTTGTTTTGGGTGTTTGTCATCTTGGAGTTTTTTTTCTTGTCATGGGTGTCATATAATTAATTTTTTGAGTATTAAAGTCACCCATCTCAAATGGGTTTGTGTTTATACATTTTTGGTCATTTGGGTGTCAAGATTTAAGCCTAAAGTCAACCGAGGGTCGTAGTCCTGATTCTGTTGCAAATGAGTCAAAAGAAGTTGCAAATGGGCCAAGATAAATTGAAAATGTGCCAAAAGAAGTTTGAAATGCACCAAAATAAGTTGAAAAAGTTCTAGAAGATGTTGTAAATGCACTATTCATAGTTTTGCTTCTTAGATTGAGATTTTAAGGTCCGTGTCAGTCTAGGTCGAACCAAAGGCTTGGTTTTGAGTTTGTAACTCTGTTGTTTTTTTCTAAAGGTTGAATGATATTTTGTGATGGATTTTTTTTTTATCTTATTTTAATGAGTGTGTTCATTATGTTATATTGATTTTTCATTTGTGATTATGCTTGAGAGAAATTGGGATTAAGTATTAAGATGTGAATTAGAAATGATGATATGGTTCAAACTATGTTATGCAACCAATGATTTATGATTTTGTGATGTTTGATGTTATCATGTATGTTTTGATTAATTGTAAGAACCCTAGGTTTAAGGAGCATATTAGGGAGAGTATCTCGCAAGTGAGTTTCAAAGCCCTAAAATGGCTACCAAGAAATCTCATTGAGAGTTAGATTAATCAAGTGATAACATTAAATTAAATGAATTAATGGATGGGTAAAATACACATTAACAAGATAATTTTTGGTGCCCCAATCATGGCTTGGAGTTCTCATTTAAACTCAGGATGAGATTGGGTAAAGGCCTGTATGGTAGATCGAACTACCTTGGCTTCATGGAAGGATTGTTTGCTTCTGCATATGTAGTTAAATGGGCATCACAGTATGGAGTTTGTAGAGGAGTCAACTCACTAGGGAAACCCATGTTGATGGTATGTGCTGAAACTCTTCCCTATGTGTTTCCTAAGACCTTAACCTTTGTGTTATGTGGAAGCCTCTGCTAAGTTGTACTTTTTGGTTGAGCCTATGTCTTGAGGTATTTTCATCATTTTATGTGTTTTGTCTTTGTGAGTGTTTGTATTCTCCTTGGATGTATAGGTGTCATCCTAGGTCAAGTGATGTGTGTGGTGCCTTATGTCATTCTCTAGAGCATGGGGGTGGACCTTTTTAGTTCCACATGGTTAGGTGGTTGATGCCTTCTTCCATTGCGATATCTAGTCATTTGTTCGTGGGCATAGTGAATGGTCCTTCTTCTCTTCAATTCCTGTGCTATGGATTTATGATGCAAATGTATTCTTTGTTGTATGTAAAGATTAATCTATGTACATATATTTTTATGTCATTTATGTGATCATTGTATCATGACATTCTTATTGTAAAGATTGGTGTAATCTGTAATGTTAACCATGCATAAGATGTAATTGTAGACACCTAAAAATGGTCAATGCTTGTGGAGTCATATTTTAACATTTGCACATTGCCTCATTTTAGGTTTTTGTGTCGCATTAACATTTCTCCTATGTCACGCACTTGGTCTTTATCATTTTCAAGCATTGAGTCCTTCTTCTGCATTCTTCATTCGTCTCACTTTCAAATTTGGTCTTGTCGACAACAATCTTCAATCATGATTTTGATCAATTTTATCCTGTCACGTCAATGTGCATAGTCATTTGTCATCATTTTGGACATCGTCAATCCTAATTAGGGTTTTGTCCTCTTATCAATCTTATCATCTGGCGATCGATTTGTCATCGATTGCTGTTATGTTCGATCTTGTCATTTTGCGATCAATTTGTCATTGATCGTTGTCATTTTCAATCTTGTCGTCTTGCAATCTATTTTGTCATCGATCCTTGTTCTCTTGTCAATTTTGTCATTTTGCGATCGATTTGTCATCGATCGTTGTTTGTCTCAATTATGTCAATTTGGATCAATTAGTCATTGTTCCTCGTCAATTGGCGCATTTATCAATCAAATCATTTATCACATTGGTTCTTTGTTAATCGTAATCAAATCAACATCAATTATCTTCAATCAAGACCTAATTGTCATTCTTGCATTGCTAATTTATCTTCTAGGGTTTTATGATTTAATCATTTAACCTTGTGTGTCATTTCTTCCTCTAGGATTAATAAATTATTTATTTATCCTAAGTCTTCTCATTGCAATTAAATGTTCATTTAATTGGCTAATTATTCCTCTTTGTGAATGAATTAATTAATAAATGAAAAATTATTGATTAATTCACTAATTTCCTAATTTTCATCATTTTCCTAATTCCTCTTTTTCTAATTTTTCTAATTCCTAATTTCAATTTCCTCCTATTTCTCTCCTAAATTCATGGGAATGACATAGAAATTTGTCATAATTTGTCATAATTGACAATCAATCAATTCTTGCATAGCAATTTGTCATAAATTGTCATAAATTGTCATAAATCCTTGCATAGCAATTTGTCATACACATGTCATAATTTTGCTATTCTTGATTTGAATTTCCATTTGAATCACTATCATGCTAATTTTTTCATCTCTCCAATTTGTCTATAAATTGGATGAATTTCGTCAATCAAATCCCCTAATTAGATTATCGAATTTCTAATCACTTTGTCAAATCATGCTTCGAGTACTCTTGAGCAATATCTTATTTACTTGCTTTCATATCATGATCATGCACTAGTAGGTGAGATCCACAACAAAGCTATTTGGAGAAGAAAGAAGGACAATGGAGCCGCATAAAGGAAGCATTTAGATCTACATCTGGTTTGCATAATCTTTACTTTTAAATGTTTCATTTTCATGTCTCTATTGAGTGTGTTAGGATTGATCATGGCAATTTACTTTTGTGATTGAGCTAATGATTAATGTTTATATTGCTTTGATGATTCCAGATTTCCTATGCTACATTAATTGGTGAACCCGATGTGAACACTAACCATCTAACCCCTTAACTGTGTTTTTGAGTGCTTTTGAGTTGATTTGCAGGCCAAAAAACCAAAAACAGGGCAGTGCAGGGTTTTCTGGGGACTTATGCGCTTGTGTAAGACAACTTGCGCCTGTGTTATGCATTCTGCACCTGTGTAAATGCATTCTACGCTTGTGTTAAAAAAAAAAAAAAAAAAACTACGCTTGTGTCAAGCAACCTGAGCCTGTGTAATCTTGCGCCTGTGTAAAGTCCAGAAAAAGAGGTAAAAATGCAGTGTTTTAATTGAAAATTGTTTGTTTTGCATTCTGTTTTCTACTTTTTGGTTTTTGGTACTAATTCTCTATGCAGAACCTTGGCATACGCATGGCAAAGACAAACAAATGAAACTACTAACACGTTTTTGTGCAAGTTCGATAGTCAAAGATCAAACATATCAAACTTCTAACTTGGTGGTTTGCAGGTTGCCTTAGACTACAACTAAACTTTGTGTTTGCAATTAATATTTAGGCACCTAGTGATTTCTAAATAGGATGGAATGAATCTATTCTTGATTTAATTATTGAGTTTGACATTGGAGTAGGAGAGTATGCTCTCATCCTTCTTAGGGTGATCAGAAATCCAGATCTTTGATACCATGCTCATGTCTTTGATTGTGTGTCACCTTTAGAGGGCCTGCCTTCCCGACCATTTGCTTTTGCAAGCAAGTGATAATCGTGAGAAGGGAACAACCCAAAGTGAGTATGGCTAGAATACCTTGGCATTCTAACTCACTATAAACAAATACCTGATGAGCGAAAGCTTTGAAGGAAGGGTTACATGGGAATTGCAGTTACTTGGGAAGTGATGACCCTTGGACTCTTTCTCATATCAACATCTAAGTAGGGCCTCAAGGTCTAAATCGTGCTTGCATGACTACATTTGTTTGGTATCTTGGTGGGCCTATGTCTCAATCACACTTGCATGACACCAAGGAGTAACGCTTAATAGAAATCCTTACTAAACACCTTGTTTTTAGAGGCCAAAAACCCTTCTAGTTGCTTGAGAAGGGCAAGTTTGGATACTTGGAAGAGATACTAAGTTCACCATGGGGAGATTTCCATGGGGACTGATGCTTGGCTGCCCTAAGAAGTGAGTGTCATGGAGGGGAGCCCATGGGGTCAAGCATCTATGTATTCTCCTTGAATCCCATAACAAGTCTACCTCTCAAGTACCTAATGTCCTTGCCTATCGTAAGAAATGTGGGAATGAGCATGATTGTCTTGAGTCTAAGTTGAAATATCTTGTATTCTTTGCTTGTCAAAAGTTGAATTGCATCTCATTTCAAAAACAAGGCAAAATTGATTCAAAACAAGGTTAAACATAAGAACATTTCATCCAACAAAGTTCAAAACACCTTCAAACATAGTTGTCAAACATTTTTTCAAAATCTTGTCTCAACATTCATGTCACTTAGATTTAGGTTCATCCTAGGTTTGCATTTTGCAAAGTCATTGTCAACTACCAAGGTTAGGTTTCACCTAAGTCATACTCCTTTGCATATCAATAAGGGTCATCCATTTGCATGTGTCCTCTTGCATTAGGGTAATACCATTGTCATACATTCATGTTTGCATACCCTAGGTCTCTTCATTAATTTTAGGTCATTATCATATCATATTAGGGTCACTTGCATAGTAATTGTCCCTTAGCATATAGTGTCAAAACTAGGTTTTGTCATACTTGAGTAATCCAAATCTTTGATAAACCCTAAGTCATTGTTAGGAAGTCTAGACCTTGTCAAACTTTTGTCTTTTTGTCATTATTGTCATTTGGTCAAACCTAGCTTAGTATCCAAGCATATAGGGGAGACTTTGTCATTTTGTCCTTTTGTCACTTGGTCCTTTTGTCCTTTGAGGTCTAGACATCATTTCAATTTCCTAAGGGTCTCATTCTTAGATTTGCATTCCAAAAGTTTGTCAAAATCTTGAAAAACAACCAAAAACATAGGTTGCATTCTTGCCATAGATTGCATTTTCATCTATTTAGTTTGTATTTAGTTGCATATCGTACATTATCCTTGAAAAATTCCAAAAATATTGCATTTACATAAGTGACATGTCTATTGAAACAAGGTTCCAAGCACCAATGATGCAACAAAGTTTGACGTATCAACCGACAATGCAATCAAATTTTAATCCAAGGCAATCACAATTATATCCAACCCAACAACAAAGCAACATTGATCAAACTTTTTATGATGAAACAAGTCTCCAAATACAAAAACTAGAGGCGAAACTAGCTCAAGAAGAGGAGATATTGGAACAAAGAGTGAAAAAAATTGAGAAGAATAGATCACAAATGTCCAAAATGTTTTGAAAATTTCCAGGTCGAAATATAAAGATTGACCCAATTGATGTAAGGTCTCTTCTTGAACGATCAGACATACCAGCTCTCCTCTCACAAATAGAGATGATGAAACAATTTCAAGAAAAGAGACAACATCAATTTCAACATTATGTGCCTTCACATCAAGAACAAGAAGGTGTTTACTATCAATCAGATTTTCAACCAATACAACCAATGGTTCAACCAATTGTTCAACATATTCAACCATCACAACCAATGGTTCAACCAATTGTTCAACATATTCAACCATCACAACCAATGGTTCAACTAGTTGTTCAACATTTCCAACAGACACAACCAATGGTCCAACATATACAACCAATGGTTCAATTTCAACAATATGTCCAACCAACTATACAATGTCCATAAATGGTTCAACCAATGGTGGAATATCAATGTCAACAACCACAATCACAAATTCAAAAACAAAACTTGCAACATGCACCAAGCAAAATTTTGAACATGTCAGAACAATTGAACCAAGTCCAATATCAAAACATGACATCAAACCAAAAACATGTTCAAATTCCAGATACAACCATGTCAAAACCTCGAAAGAAAGGTGGCTTTATTGCAATGCTCTTCAGGAAATTACCAAGTGAGTTCTTTGAGGAAGATCAAGATAATACACTTATGTCTAGCAATGCCTCATCTCCCTACAAGCAAATTGACTCTCCAGTGGCATCTATCCCTACACCTTTAGAAGTTTCACAAGAACCTTCCATAGTGTCCTCATCAAACAATACACCCAAGGATGAAATTATCCAAGGGCTATCCATAATTGATTGCCAAGATAATCCAATTCATGATGCACATTCTTGTCATGTTTCGGAAATACTAGACCCAATGCAACCATGCACTTTATTGCCATTACCTGTTTTAGAGGACCCCATTCGAAGTCCCTCTTCCTCATGTCCAAGCATTGATTCCTTGCTAGAATCCATCACAAATGTTCAAAGTGCATTTCCTTCATGTCAAAGCATTAATCCCTTGCCAGAATCCCCCATGCATATCCAAAGTCTAACCCCATGTCAAGAGGATAATTTAGAGCATAAAGAAACGCATGTTAAAACAAATCAAGATCAAGATCTTGAAACCTTACCATCCCATCCAATTGTTGACCAGGACCCCATGTTCCCAGACACTCGCAATGATTCACTTATTCCTGTCAATTCTATCCAAGAACACAATGTCCTTTCAAGTCCTATTGACACTCCATTCCCCGAGAAAGATCAAGATATCCCAGTCCATCCAATCCCAAACGATCCCCTTCCATTCCAAGAACACAATATCCTTTCAAATCCTATTGACACTCCATTCCTTGAGCAAGATCAAGATATCCCAATCCATCCAATCTCAAATGATCCCCTTCCATTTCATGAAAAAAATGTCCTTTCGAATCCCATTGACATTCCACTTCCTAAGAAAGATCAAGATATCCCTTCCATCTTTTCCGATGATTCCATTAAAAGTCAAGAGAAAAGCACCTTTAAAGAGGATTCCAATGATCTTCCTCCTTGTCAAGATCAAATTATTCCTTCAGATCCTCCACAAGATCTTTTTGTTCCTCCATCTCCTTGTCCTAATGCTCCATATCCACTCCAAGATCTCTTTTCTTTTGATGATCCCATTATTTCTCCCATTCCATCTCTTGAAGAGCTTGTCATTGAACCATGTCCACTACAAAATCCTAGTCCCTCTCATGATCCTAATCCCCTTCATGATTCTAACATGTCAGTGCAAGATGTTCATGAACCCTCGACATGCATAATGAGTTCTTCCACTTTGGTGCAATCTGATCCACTTCAAGATCTCATTATTTCTCTCATATCATATCCACCTCATAATGGACTCACATCTTCTTCCCAAAGAAAAGAGTATCCTACAAGTCAAGATATTCATAAAGGCAAAGGAGAAGATCTCCATAAGCAAGCACCCCTTCATATCAAAGAATATACTAATGGTCATGGCTACAGAGCTCACACTCAAGGCGTTGGTATCCCTTCAAAGTCAAAATCCAAATGTCCACCTTCCCCATCATCGCTTCCATCCATTCTAGGTCCCTATATCCCTCCATATCCTATGCAACATCAGCAAAGGCACACATCTTGTAGAACCTTCCATCCATCCCACAAGCCTCCATATCATTCCCATCCACACCGACATTCATTCCCTCCTCCAAGCAATTTGGATGCCAAATATAAAAGTCATAAGTCTAAAAATCTACATGTATTCAACGATCAACATGTCCAATATAATCGACATGTCAAAACAAAGAACAATATGATCTATAAAGAAAAAGAAATATCCAAAAGGCCACAAAGGCCCACTGAGAAAAATAAAGCAAATTCAAAATATATATGGGTTCCTAAATCCCTTGTGCAAGCAATGCACTCCAAGGAACCACAAAAGCATGAAAAATCAAAAACCATGTGGATCCCTAAGCGGCTCCTTGAAACACAAAAGCCTAAAGAAACATCCAACTTGGCATCCAAAGTTGCTATTCCTCCATCCAACCCTCTCAAATTTGTTCCTCCATCACCTTCTTCATCCATTTTGGGCCCTTATGTCCCAAAATCCCAAGCTATTCCTCCGTCAAAATCTCAATATCCAAAATACGTCTTTCCTCCATCAGTCCATCACCCCTCAAGGTGTGTGCCAATGTTGATCTTGCCTTCATTTCCATCCGCTCAAGCCCAATTCTTCCAATACCCTATCCATTATCCAATGCATATTTTTCATCCTTCGATCCCTTTGATCCCATCCCTTGCATAAATCCTTGCCTTAGTTTCATCTCTTTTTCCATGTCCTTATCCTACCAACGTCTTTGAGCATACTTTTAACGGTTATGGTCCATTTTTTTCAAGGCTAATATCCAAAAAAAAAAGACGCTTGAGTCCTTCTTCCATCCCCTATCATGTGTCCATCTTCTGTTGGAAAAGTCAAAAATCAAAAAATCAAAAAGCTCAAAAAAAAAGAAAAAAAAAAAAAAAAAGTAAAGCAAAAATAATTCGTCCACTGGTGAAAACCTGGTAAACAGGCACCTTGGGAAAGTACCATGATGAAAACCTAGCAAATAGGTGTCATGCGTAATTTATGAACTTCTTGCACACCACACTTGGGGGCAGGTTTCCTCCTTCATATCCTATTGCCCTTCATTATCCTATCATACCATGTCATACTCCTTCATATCCTATTGTTCCTCATGTCCACTTTCCCTTTCCACCTTTGATCTTGACAAGGCTAAGGATCTTCATGAGCATCATGCTTGCAGCTTTTAGTCCATCATATCTTTTGGTCTTTATCCATTTGCTTATTATAACCTTTCATCCATATTCCTTGTCTTATTGCAACTTTCTGCCATATCCCGTATCCTACCCCGACCTTCAGTGCATGTTCCTTATCCATTCTTGGTCTTGCTTATCCTATCCATATCTTATCACTATCCATACACTCTTTTTCATTCCTTAATCTTGATCTGACATAAGGACGCAAAATTTAAACATAGTTTCAAAAACCTCTTGACATGTCCCTCATGCCATGTTCCTTCTTTACATTGTCATATTCAGTCTCTTGTCCCATCATGCAATAGCCCTTGAAAATTGCATCCGTATTGTCTCCATAATAAAAGGCCTTTGTCTTCCCTCTATCCGCTAACATTTCAACAAGCCTATTTATTCACCTGTCATATTCCTTTCCTTGCTAGACATTGGGGGCAAAAAATCCTCTTAAAAATTGAAAAATGTCTTGAAATAATTCAAAAAATCGTTAAAAAATTGAATAATGTCCTAAAAAAATCTCTTAAAAATTGAAAAATGTCCTGAAAAAATCTCTAAAAATCAAATAAAGTCCTGAAAAAAACTCCCTAAAAAAATCATATAAAGTCCTGAAAAAAAAATGAACACAAAAACATTTCACACAATAAAATCCAAAAAACAAGCATTTTGTCAATAAATGATCCTTTTGTGCATAAGACAAATCACTGAGCATACATCCAATGATTTGCAATCATACACATTGTGCTTTAATGCAATCACGCATGAACTCTTTCAATTAAACCAAACATTCAAACTAATCAAAATTGTCATATCAATCAATCAAAAGTAAATTGATTTGTCCTTGTCTCTACTATCATGGGTCTTATACAGGGTGTGGTATACTCAAAACCAGACTATGTCCTATCTTAGACGGGGTACCGCATGTCCTGAAACCAAACAGCATGATCGTCCTATCAGCACTTTCAACTTTTGACAATGAAGATCAAGATGTTTGTTTGATTGGTTGGAATTTGTGCATCTTATCTTGTTATTGATTTATCTTGGGCTTCGATCATGTTCCTATGTTGCTCAATGATGTCACTGAGTGATTTAGAGTGACCAGGATGGTTCATGGTCCCTTTCTTTTTGATTGTGATTGTTGTTTGTCTGTGATGTGTCTGTCGTTTGCAAAAAGGGTTGCATTTCAGCTCTGGCCTTCAATGCCATGATGCTACGCATCCATTTTGCTACATTAAAATAAAGGTTCTCACCTACAAAGTGCATTACTGAAAGCAAGTTTTCCTTCATCTCTATCTGTTCTATGTCTAATTTCTTCTTACTAACATTTCTTCCGATCTCCGATTGTTAGTCTATTTGCTCCTATCATTTTCTATCATTCTTATCGATCAATTGGCCTCTTTTCTGGACATTTCCAGCCAATTCCTTGAGGGGGCATGCATATTTTATTGTCATTGTCTGGGGCATTTTCATTACTGTTCTTTGAAACAACGCTTAGAATCGCATTGTCTCAAAGAGGGGCAAAATGTAGACACCTAAAAATGGTCAACGCTTGCGGAGTCGTATTTTAACATTTGCGCATTGCCTCATTTTAGGTTTTTGCATCGCATTAACATTTCTCCTATGTCACGCACTTGGTCTTTATCATTTGCGAGCATTGAGTCCTTCTTCTACATTCTTCATTCGTCTCACTTTCAAATTTGGTCTTGTCGACAACAATCTTCAATCATGATTTTGATCGATTTTATCCTATCGCGTCAATGTGCATAGTCATTTGTCATCATTTTGGACATTGTCAATCCTAATTAGGGTTTTGTCCTCTTATCAATCTTATCATCTGGCGATTGATTTGTCATCGATTGCTATTATGTTCGATCTTGTCATTTTGCGATCAATTTTTCATTGATCATTGTCATTTTCAATCTTGTCGTCTTGCAATCTATTTTGTCATCGATCCTTGTTCTCTTGTCAATTTTGTCATTTTGCGATCAATTTGTCATCAATCATTGTTTGTCTCAATTATGTCAATTTGGATCAATTAGTCATTGTTCCTTGTCAATTGGTGCATTTATCAATCAAATCATTTATCACATTGGTTCTTTGTTAATCGTAATCGAATCAACATCAATTATCTTCAATCAAGACCTAATTGTCATTCTCACATTGCTAATTTATCTTCTAGGGTTTTATGATTTAATCATTTAACCTTGTGTGTCATTTCTTCCTCTAGGATTAATAAATTATTTATTTATCCTAAGTCTTCTCATCGCAATTAAATGTTCATTTAATTGGCTAATTATTCCTCTTTGTGAATGAATTAATTAATAAATGAAAAATTATTGATTAATTCACTAATTTCCTAATTTTCATCATTTTCCTAATTCTTAATTTACTAATTCCTCTTTTTCTAATTTTTCTAATTCCTAATTTCAATTTCCTCTTATTTCTCTCCTAAATTCATGGGAATGACATAGAAATTTGTCATAATTTGTCATAATTGACAATCAATCAATTCTTGCATAGCAATTTGTCATAAATTGTCATAAATTGTCATAAATCCTTGCATAGCAATTTGTCATACACATGTCATAATTTTGCTATTCTTGATTTGAATTTCCATTTGAATCACTATCATGCTAATTTTTTCATCTCTCCAATTTGTCTATAAATTGGATGAATTTCGTCAATCAAATCCCCTAATCAGATTATCGAATTTCTAATCACTTTGTCAAATCACGCTTTGAGTACTCTTGAGCAATATCTTATTTACTTGCTTTCATATCATGATCATGCACTAGTAGGTGAGATCCACAACAAAGCTATTTGGAGAAGAAAGAAGGACAATGGAGCTGCATGAAGGAAGCATTTAGATCTACATCTGGTTTGCATAATCTTTACTTTTAAATGTTTCATTTTCATGTCTCTATTGAGTGTGTTAGGATTGATCATGGCAATTTGCTTTTGTGATTGAGCTAATGATTAATGTTTATATTGCTTTGATGATTCCAGATTTCCTATGCTACAGTAATATATAATATAAGGATGTTATCATATGTTTAATTTGTGTGATGTTCATACCAACTATATTATAGGAATGGTTAGATTTGATATGTTTGTAAGAATTGATCAGATAGGAAAAATTGATATTGATGATTGAAATGAGTATAAGGTTCTAGAAGTATTAAATGTGCTATATTTATTGGTTATCCTTCTATGTTTTAAGTGAGTACTTTCTTATGCTATGATTAATGATAAGACATTGTTTTAAGTAGGGTATGTCCCATGTATCTTTATAGTTGATGCATTATGAGTAATGACATTAGGATACCTTAGAGGATATAAGTTAGTAATTAGGAGTTTATTTCCACTTGTGCATAAATGATATGTAGTTATGTTAATTTAATGTATGTTTTCCCTTAAGATTTAATGTGATGTTGTATCTTTAAAAAAAAATTATCTCTAAGATTTTTAGTTAGGATGTTAGCTAGTTTAATTCTCTAGGGTTTCCTGGTGGGCATTACATTTGTGATTACCAATATGCAATTAAGCATAAAATTTAAAACCATAGAACCTTTGGGAGGATTGAAAATTCAAAGTATATAGGTTGGATAATTATTATTGAGATAGTTATCCTACAAAATTCTTGTCGAATTAAGTTGTGGTTCTCTATATATTCTCCATACAAGTTTTGTCTGCAATGCCTTATCTTTCCACAGTTGATTCTTGAGGCCCACCCCTCCAAATTCCTTGAGCTTGTATACTTTATCGCAAGATATGAGGGAATTTTTCATTTGTTCTACTAGGACCTATCAAAAAAACCTTCTCATTATCAACACCAAGGCATGGTACACTCCAAAAGTGAAAGAAAGGAATAACAATAAGTAAATGGGAATGGATGATATCATTTGTTTAAGCATGATTATCCTTCCTAACTAAGAAATTCATGACATTTCCAAGAACAAAACCTATTCTCCATTTTTTCTTGAAGGGGATCCCACAGCCTAGTATTCCTGAATCCTTTGTCTAAGGGTAGTCCTAAGTAAGAGAAAGGTAGAGACTCCTTGAAATTGAGGATACTCAATATTTCATCTTCCCTCTTAAGAGAGGTCATTATAAAGAATACCTTAGATTTTGTTTGATTGATCTCTTGGCCCAAAGCCTTGACATACTGTGTCAATACCTTAAGAAATTATCTAGCATATTTCCGTATGATAGCTCTACGTAGTAATGTGTCATCTATAAATTATTGGTGAATGATAGCCTACATGTTCCTAGGCACCTTAATACCTTCTATTTACCCCAATATGTGCATATTATTTACTACCCTACTAAGGGATTTTTCCATGATGATGAACAAGAAAGGGGTGATGGGTCCCCTTGCCTCAATCCTCTAGATGAATCAAAAAATCCCTTGAGATAGCAGTTGACTAAAACTGAAAAAATCTAGAATTGGAAATATAAGTAAAAAACCAATTGATCCATTGATCTGTTAGATAGTTTAGATAACTAGAAGACAACTGAGAGGGGGGGTGAATCAGTTATCACAGATTACAGGAACATTCATCAATTAAAACTTTAATACCAGAACCCAAAACAATAATACTAGAATAGCATTTAATCTAATTAAGCATAAACAGTAATCACAGAATAAAAGCCATCCACACAACACCAAGATTTGTACGTGGAAAACCCAGTAAAGAGAAAAACCACGGTGGGAAGCCTACCCACAATCAGATAATACTTCTGTAGTAAGTATGTGAATTACAATGAAGGGGCCTACACTTACAGGTAGGCCAACAGCCTAAAGCACACTTCTCATCACAAAAGGAGCCTCACTAACTACATATAAATCCAGACAACAATCTAGAGAAGTGTTGAATTGCAAAAGATAGAATCTCCTACGCCAGATTACAGTTCTGGTTAAGCTCAATACCAGAGGACTAAATCCTCTTACATAAACCCAATTCGATCTCCAATGATTGACCAACTCCTCTACCTGAATGATATTACATTATTCTTACATTATATTCCTTGACCATGACCTCTTACATTAACCATGATGATCTACAATGAGATCCTAAATCTATTTATACAAACCCTTGACCATAAACAATCAGGTCGGCCACCAGACAATAAACCAATTACATAATTACAAACCATGTCGGCCTTAGACCAAACAAGTAATATCAACACATAAGACATCCCAAATATACAACAATAGGTCCTATCCACACATTACATTAAAGTCAGTCCATAACCTAAATCAACCGGGACCAATTATAGGTCCACACGCTTCAACAATGATCTCCAAATACCAAGTTTTGAACATGATCACCAACAGCAATCTGAAACTCCATCAGAAGCTGCACCAACGCCACTTATGAAATTCATCAAAGATCTCCATTAAAAGCTTTACTGGTGAAACCCTCGTCGAAACCAGAAACCAATCTTCTAAGAAAGAAAGATAGTATCCAATCACCAGACTAAAACCAACTGACCAAATATGAGTATAAGCATCATGAACAAGCCAATTCCATCATTAGACTATACCAGAGCCTACCGAATCATACCAGATCCAAGTTAACCAGAAACAACTTAACCTACCAGAACCAAAAGGGTGTCGGTAAAGTATCCAAACAGCTAGTGTTGACATCAATGACAAAACATCAATGCAACACATAATCAATTCCACCAAATGGCCAACAATCTCCCCCTTTGGCATTGATGGCAAGACTAGATGTGAAAAACATCTAAGTACCAAGAAATACCAAACAAGTCTCCCCCTATGGAAGACAACCAACAATCACCTGCATATAGCTCTTAATATCAATATCTCTCCCCCTGTGAATAATATCTTTGTAAAGCTCTTAATTTTTCTTTCTTTTTCACATCAATATCATTCCCCCTTTGACATCAATGCTAAAATTCTGACAAAAATATCAAAGCAAATACATAAGCCTCTGAATCACAAAGTTGAGTACTCCCCCTGAGAATCAGCATCCCATATAAGTGCCAGAATGAATAGTATCTCAAATAATGCATGTCGGACTGATACCAAACCATATTAATCAAGTCTCTACCGGAGGGGCAGAAACTCCCAATCTATCTCTCAGGTTCTCAAATGATTCCTTGGATAAAGGTTTAGTGAAAATATCTGCAATTTGTTCTTTAGTGTTCACATAAACTAGTCTAACTTTATTTGCTTCCACCTTCTCCTTCAAAAAGTTATACTTGATAGATATGTGCTTTGTTTTAGAATGAAATACCGAATTCTTTGATATATCAATAGCAGCAGAGTTATCACAGTGAATAACTACCGGTGCATCACAATCCACCTTTATATCCTTCAACATTTTCTTCATCCATAAAACTTGTGTATAGTTAGTAGTAGCAACAACATACTCAGCTTCAGTAGTAGATAGAGAAGTACATGACTATTTCTTGCTGATGCATGAAACAAACTTCTTTCTAAGAAAGAAAGCTCCACCGGAAGTACTTTTCTAGTCATCAACATCTCCAACCCAATTAGCATCTGTATATGCACATAAAGTAAAGTTATCATCCTTAGGATACCATAGGCCATATTCTGATGTACCTTGCAAGTATCTAAAAATCCTTTACATCGCCATCTCATGATTTTCTCTAGAATCACTCTAAAATCTTGAAACAATACAAACAACATTCATAATGTCAGGCCTAGTCTGAGTCAAATAAAGAAAACCTCCAATCATAGATTTGTATCTTTTAGGATTTACTGGTGTAGAAACATCATTTCTTGTCAATTTCTCACTTGTAACCATAGGTGTACTTACCGGTTTAGAATCTCCCATACCAGATTGCTTCAACAATTCCTTAGCATATTTAGTTTGACAAATGAAAATACCTTTGTCAGTCTGAGTAATCTCCAAACCTAAAAAAACATCATCTCACCAATCATAGACATCTCAAATTCTTTCTCCATATTTTTAGAAAATTCTATGCATAATTTATCTTCACCTCCAAAAATAATGTCATCAACAAATACTTCAACAAACAGTTTATCATCATCAATGATTTTATAATATAAATTACAGTCAGCACTGCCCTTAGTAAAACCAAGCTTCAAAAGATATTTATCCAACCTTTAATACCAAGCTCTAGGCGCTTGTTTCAATCCATATAAAGATTCCCTTAACTTGCAAACCATGTATGTATCATCTGATAGTGAAAACCCATTAGGTTGCTCAATATAAACTTCCTCATTAAGATCCCAATTCAGAAATGCACATTATAATCCATCTGATAAACCTTGTAGTTTTTATAAGCAACATAGGCAAGAAATAATCTTACAACTTCAATCCTAGATACAGGTGCAAAAGTCTCTCCATAATCAATTCCTTCCTTCTAGGAATATCATTTACAAACCAATCTAGCCTTATTCCTTATAACTTGACCATCCTCATTCAATTTATTCCTAAAAACCTGTTTAGTTCCAATAACATTTTTATTTTTAGGCTAGGGAACCAAAGTCCATGTGTTATTTTTCTCAATCTGATCTAATTCTTCTTCCATAGATTTCAACCAATGTTCATCTTTACATTCCTCAATTACTGATATCCGTTCAACTTGTGAAATTAAATATACCTCATTAGTTTTCATTCTTCTTCTTGTCATCACTCCATTTCTCTTATCCCCAATAATTCGATCTTCAGAATGATTCAATCTCACATACCTAGGAGTCTTCTAACTCTCTATTCCTATTTCATATTCTTCAGTTACTTTAGAATTATATGATGTTTCCGAAGTAACTGGTTCAACTCTCTATTCTAGTAAAGGTGCTATCAGTTCAGATATAATCATTTCCACTTTTTGTTCCTTCTCATAAACTCTGATTTGACTTATGTTCATCTCATCTACTTTGACATTAGCACTCTCCACAATTCTTTGCAATCTCTTGTTATAACATCTATATGCTTTTCTTTCATTAGAATAACCAAGAAATATGCCTTCATCACCTCTAGGATCAAATTCCCCAATAGTATCATCTCTCCTAATATAACATTTACTACCAAAAATTCTGAAATACTTAACTATAGGTGTATTTCCAAACCATAATTCATAAGGTGTCTTACCAGTTTCTCCTTTGATATGTAGTTTGTTGAATGTATAAATTGTTGTACTCATTGCTTCTTTCTAGTAGATATGAGGTAGATTATCTTTCATCATCATTTTTCTAGCAGCATCCAAGATATTTTTGTTCTTCCTTTCCACAACTCCATTCTACTGAGGTGTCCAGGGAGCAAAAAATTATCTTCTTATACCATGCTTGTCACAAAAGTTATTAAACTCACCGGATGTGAATTCTCCACCATGATCTGATCTCAAACATTTTATCTTCAATCCTATCTCAATTTCCACTTTAGCCTTAAATATTTTAAACTTTTCAAATGCTTAAGATTTTTCTCTCAAAAAAGTAACCCACATCATCCTAGAATAATTATCAATGATTAGCATGAAATATATATATGTTGGCATTATGTGAACCAGTATGAGGACATGATGACATTGTATGTTGTCATTGATGTCAATATGCTGAAGGAGAGAGAACTGGCATGTTACCAAGAACCAGTATATGTGAGAACTGATATAACATTGTGAACTGGCATGTTGATATGAGAACCTATACATGGAAGCTTTGTATGACTATCGGTTGGCAATCTCAGGGTTTTTGGTTGGTAGTCTTAGGGTTTCCAGTTGATGAGTTTCAAGCCTGTGTGACTCAACCGATGACTTTGTGTGATGAGTTAGCATTGCAATGAAGAACAGACTATGTTGTCACATCAGCCTTGTGTGTGTGAAGGATCTTGCATGAAGGAGATTGTTCTCTTCTACCTCGGGAATGTGCGAAGTCTGGAAGCAGTGCAAACGCGTGATGGGTTATTAGCTGCTAGGAAAGTGGTGGAAAATGAACGATGGTGAATGTCTTGAGATCAGTCCAAGACTGTTACATTTAATGCAATATGTTCAACGGTTAGGATTGAACCATTTCAATTGCTTAACCTAACAGGTTTAGGGTTTAGGGTTTATGCTATCTGTTTCCTATAAGGTCATTGTTGTGTTTCTTTCTGAAATTGTTGGAAAAATTTGTGTGTATGTATCCAAGTGAAGAGATACATGATTCTTGCCAGACCAGAGGAAAGAAGTGATATCTGCAGAGTGTAAGTGCAGAAGTTGAAGAGGAGCTAAAGTTGATTTGCATTAACATTAAGTGTTGTTACCAGATCATTGTAATACCTGTTGATCTCTAACCACCTCAACAGTTGAGAAATCCCTTAACAGGGTAGCTTTAACCGGCTTACTGTAAATCCTTTGATAGGGTGACTCAAAACCATTGAGTTCTTGAGATCCTCTAACAAGGTAACCTTTAATAGGGTTTAACCCTTAATCGGGTATTCTAGCCATCCCTTAACTAGGTGATCCCTAACAGGATCAGTTCCTAACAGAACCTATTATATCAGTCTTTAACCGGACAAGACTCCTAACAAAGTGGACTTCTAAAGAGTTCATAAAATAGCTTGTGGGTATTCATCCCCACCGCGGTTTTTCCCAGTTGGGTTTCCATGTGAAAAAACTGTGTGTTATGTGTAGTAATTTTCATGTGATGGTTTGAGTGACCTGTGTCTGATAGTAAGTCATGCTGAACTAGTTATTGTATTTCTGATGATTGACTACCTATTCATGCATAAGGGTAAAATGGAAGTGTAGCTCTAGGATTGTATGAAAAGATAAGTGTTAACCGGTTTATGTTTATCTCAACTATTCTGAGTTTAGCCGGTTGTTCTCTGTTTAAGATCGGTATTACTATTTGTCTACCAAAACATAGTGTCTATTGACTAACCGGTTTCAGGAAAGTGATTTTTGCTTGTACTGATTCACCCCCCCCCCCCCCTCAGTACTGGTTTGGTACTCATCATTTCTCTTTAAGTTATCAATTGGTATTAGAGTGTCCTCTAGGTCCTCTGTGTTATAAGCTTAACCACTTGAGGGAAAGATCCTATTGTAATGATGAAGAGGGAAGGTCCAAATTTTAACAGAGAGAATTCCAATATATGGAAAGACAGAATGAAGATATACATAAAAATCATGGGTGCTCAACACTGGAGCTATGTTGAGAATACTTATGTTGCTCCTACCGGTACTCTCACCGATCATCAAAAGAGAGAAATACAAGAGAATGGGCAAGTCATGGAAGCACTAATTAGTAGTTTATCTGACATTAAGTTTATTGATGTCCAAGATAAAGTAAATCCCAAGAAGTATGAGATACTCTTGAAAATATCTATGGTGGTGATGAGCATGTAAAACAAGCTAAGGAGGAAAGCCTTAGAGGGAATTTTGAAGACATGCGGATGGTTGAAGGTGAGACCATTCAACAGTATGGAATAAGAATCAAAACTATTGTTAGGGATATCAAGAGTGCAGGTGGTAAAATGGAAGATTCCATTGTGGTAAGCAAAGTTTTGAGATCCTTATTACCAGTCTATGCAATAAGGGTTGCTGCTATTTAGGAGTTGAGATCAATAAACAAGGCTAAGGTATCCCTTGACTCCATCATTGCAAAGTTGACAGCCTATGAGCTAAATAGTTTTGATGGTAGTGTTCAAAAGATTTAATCAACTTTTAAAGCTTCTGTTGTATCATCAAGAAAAGGAAAGGAAGCATGCACTAGTGGTGAACTGAGATAGACCAGAGAAATGGATGATGAGGAGATCCTAATGGAATTTGAATCTCTTCTTGCTAGGAAACTTCCAAAAGGAACTAGTAAATATAGAGGTAAACTCCCTTTGAAATGTTTTTCTTGTAACTGGATAGGACATATTGTTATAAATTATCCTAATGGTGACAACAAGGATAAACCAGAGAGGTTCAAGAAATTCAAAGGAGGAAACCAGGGAAATTGCTTTGTTGTAGTTGATGAAGGTGTCACAGATGAGGAGTCAAAAGATGAAGAGAATAAAGACATTGTGTTTGTTGCAGTAAAGGAAGATGTGTTAGACAAGAAGGTTCTTGTCTCCCACTTTGATAATTCCAATGAGTGGATTATTGACAGTGGCTATCCTCACCATATGACTGGTGACTGGAGTAAGTTTCTATCTTTGGAAGAATATGATGGTGGTGTGGTTCATTTTGGTAATGATGCATCATGTGTGGTTAAAGGAAGAGGGTCCATCTCTTTGAATGGAAAGAGCAGTGCTGACAATGTGTATTGGGTTGATGGTCTCAGACACAACCTTCTGAGTGTTGCCCAGCTGAATGATAGTGGTCTCACTCTGGAGTTCAAGAATAGGGTGTGCAAAATCAAAGGAAAGAATGGTGAAGTGGTGGCCACTGGCATGCAAACCAAAGGTAACCTATTTTAGTTGAATGCAAATATTAGTACATGTCTCATGGCCAAGTTCGATGACAGCTGGATATGGCATAGGAGACTCTGCCTTGTAAACTTTGATAACATTGTGAAGGCCAGTCAGATCAAGGAAGTTAGAGAATTGTCGGTGCTGAGCAAACAAGAAAATACCTTGTGCAGAGAGTGTCAACTAGGGAAAATATCTTTCTCAACTTTTAAAGGTAAATCTTTCTCAGCAGACAATTTACTTGATCTTGTGCATACTGATTTGTGCGGTCCTATGAAAACTAGAAGTGTACAGGGTGATAGGTACTTCATGATTCTCACTGATGACTGCTCAAGAATGATGTGGGTCACATTCTTAAAAGATAAGTCTAAAGCTTTTGGAAAGTTCAAAGCTTTCAGAGCATTAGTGGAGAAGGAAAGTGGTAAAAAGATCAAGTGCCTAAGAACTGATCAAGGAGGAGAATTCACTTCCAATGAATTCAACAAGTACTATGAGGAACATGGCATCAAGAGGTAGTTGTCTTCCCCCCGGACTCCACAGTAGAATGGTTTAGCAGAGAGAAACAACCAAACTGTGTTTGAAGCAGCTAGAACTATGCTGATCCAAGGAAACATTGCTCACACCTTTTGGAGAGAAGTGGTGAGCACTGCAGTATACACAATGAACTGGGTACTTATCAAGAAAGGAAAAGACAAGACTCCTTATGAGTATTGGACCGGTAAGACTCCCGTAGTAAGCTACTTTAGAATGTTTGGTAGCAAATGTTATATTAAGAGGAGTGAACATCAGAGAAAGTTTGATGCAAAATATGATGAAGGAATATTCCTAGGATATTCCACCAAGAGCAAAGCTCTGAAGTGTTTCAACAATAGGACTCAGAGAATTGTGGAAAGCATCAATGTTAGAGTTGATGAAAACTCTGAAAAACCTGAGGAAATTGGCAGTAAGCAAGTAAGAGATGAACCGGTAGTAACCTTCTGGGATTTGGTTCTAATCAGCCAAGTACTAGTAACAGTGTTCCGTCACTGGTAAATGTTGATGCTGATGAAGATGGGGATGAAGAAGAAAAGCATGAGGAATCAATCAAGACCATTCCTCGGTATGTCAAGTTGAATCATGATCCTAAGTAGATCATAGGAGATAAGGATGCAGGAATCCTTACAAGAGGAAAGGTCAGAGAAAATTCTTGTATGATCTCTGAATTTGACCCTAAATCATTCAAAGAGGCACATAAAGATGAAGACTGGATCAAGGCAATGGAGGAAGAACTTGACCAGATAGAGAAGAATGGCACATGGTCTTTGGTACCCAGACTGGAGCATAAAAATGTCATTGGAACCAAATGGGTTTTCAGAAACAAGCTAAATGAGGATGGCATAGTGGTAAGGAACAAAGCTAGACTAGTATGTAAAGGATATGCTCAAGAAGAAGGAGAAGACTATGGAGAAACCTTTGCTCCAGTAGCCAGATTGGAAGGAGTTTGTATGCTTCTTGCATATGAAACTTTTAAAGGATTCAATGTATATCAAATGGATGTAAAATCTGCATTTCTAAATGGAGTACTTGAAGAAGAGGTGTATATAGAGCAACCAGATGGGTTTGCCCTATCTGAAGATAGTAACATGGTATGTAGGCTACATAAAGCCTTATATGGTCTAAAGAAGGCACCTAGAGCATGGTATGAACGTTTGCACTCCCATCTACTGAAGATTGGATTTGAAAGAACAAGTGAAGATAGCAATATCTACTTGAAATCTGAAGGAGATTAGATCCTGATCTGTGAGGTATTTGTTGATGACATTACCTTTGGTGGAAATGACAAGATGAGTCATGAGTTTGCAGATGAGATGAAGAAAGAGTTTGAGATGTCACTCATAGGGGAAATTAAGTTCTTCATTGGACTGCAGATTTAGCAGATGAGAGATGGAATCTTTATCACTCAGTCCAAATATGTCAAAGAGGTGTTGAAGACCTTTGGCATGGAAGATAGAAAATAGGTTGGTACACCGATGGTGATCGGTTGTAAACTATCCAAAGAGGATGACTCAGCATTGGTTGATGAGAAGGAATATCAATCAATGATTGGTAAGTTGCATTATGTAGTGCATAGCAGACCAGATATTGCACATGTAGTTGGCATCACTGCAAGGTTTCAAAAAAGTCCAAGAGAATCCCACTTGGTTGCAGTCAAGCAGATTCTTAAGTATCTGAAGGGAACTATTGATTATGGATTGTGGTATCCATATGGCAAGGACTTCAAGTTGAAAGTATTCACAGATGCTGATTGGGCACGTAATGTGGATGACTGGAAGAGTACAACCGGTGGTGTATTCTTTCTTGGTGGTAGACTGGTCTCATGGATGAGCAAGAAGCAGAGTTGTATCTCTTAGTCTAAAATGGAAGCAGAGTATGTTGCAGCTTTCATGAACTGCACTCAAACAATTTGGATGAAGCATGTATTAAATGGCTTCAAAGTTTCTGTATCTAAACTAGTAAGTATATTTTGTGACAATACTAGTGCAATTAACATCTCCAAGAATCTGGTTTTACATTCTAGAACCAAGCACTTTGAGCTTAAGTATCATTTCTTGAGGGAAAAGGTTCAGAACAAAGAGATTGCACTGGAACATGTTTCTAGTTAGGAGCAGTTAGCAGATATATTCACCAAGCCTCTCCCAAAGGCTACATTTATGTACTTAAGAGGTGAGTTAGGGGTGTTGCCCCTTCAAGAGGTAAACTAAAGGTATATACTCCACATCAGTCAAGTATTTCATAGTCAAAATTCTCTTCAGGATTGATGTGTTGACGGATGCTACTCCTCAAGGGGAGCAACATAATGGAATAGGAAAAGCTTGTGCCTCCACTTTGGCATTATTGTCAAAGGGGGAGAAGAAGTGAAGCAGAGAAGATATCTACAGAATTTGGGGGATAAGATGTGAAGCGGTGAGATATCTTTGTATACTACCATCAATGCCAAAGGGGGAGATTGTTGGCATTATGCGAACCAGTATGAGGACATGATGACATTGTATGTTGTCATTGATGTCAATATGCTGAAGGAGAGAGAACCGGCATGTTACCAAGAACTAGTATATGTGAGAACTGGTATAACATTGTGAACCAGCATGTTGATATGAGAGTCGGTACATGGAAGCTTTGTATGACTACCGGTTGGCAGTCTTAGAGTTTCCAGTTGGTAGTCTCAGGGTTTCTGGTTGATGAGTTTCAAGCCTATGTGACTCAATCGGTGACTTTGTGTGATGAGTTAGCATTGCAATGAAGAACAGACTATGTTGCCATGTCAGCCTTGTGCGTGTGAAGGATCTTGCATGAAGGAGATTGTTCTCTTCTACCTCGGGAATGTGCGAAGTCTAGAAGCAGTGCAAACGCGTGATGGGTTATTAGCTGCCAGGAAAATGATGGAAAATGAATGATGGTGAACATCTTGAGATCAATCCAAGACTATTACATTTAATGCAATATGTTCAATGGTCAGGATTGAACCATTTGAATTGCTTAACCTAACAGGTTTAGGGTTTAGGGTTTATGCTACCGACCTATCTGTTTCCTATAAGGTTGTTCTTGTGTTTCTTTCAGAAGTTGTTGGTAAAAGTTGTGTGTATGTATTCAATTGAAGAGATACATGATTCTTGCCAGACTAGAGGAAAGAAGTGATATCTGTAGAGTGTAAGTGCAGAAGTTAAAGAGGAGCTAAAGCAGATCTATGTTAGCATTAAGTGTTGTTACCAGATCATTGTAATAGATGTTGATCTCTAACCACCTCAATAGTTGAGAAATCCCTTAACAGGGTAGCTTTAACTAGCTTACAGTAAATCCTTTGACAGGGTGACTCAAAACCACTGAGTTCTTGAAATCCTCTAACAAGGTAACCTTTAACAGGGTTTAACCCTTAACCAAGTATTCTAGCCATCCCTTAACTAGGTGATCCCTAATAGGATCGGTTCCTAACATAACCTATTGTATCAGTCTTTAACCGGACAAGGCTCCTAACAGAGAAAACTTCTAAAGAGTTCATAAAATAGCTTGTAGGTATTCATCCACACCATGATTTTTCCTAGTTGGGTTTCCACTTGAAAAATTTGTGTTATGTGTAGTAATTTTCATGTGATGGTTTGAGTGATCTGTGTCTGATAGTAAATCATGCTGAACTAGTTATTGTATTTCTGATGATTGACTACCTGTTCATGCATAAGGGTGAAATGGAAGTGTAGCTCTAGGATTGTATGAAAAGATAAGTGTTAACCAGTTTATGTTTATGTCAACTATTCTGAGTTTAACTGGTTGTTCTTTGTTTAAGATCGGTATTACTGTTTGTCTGCCAAAGCATAGTGTCTGCTGACTAAATGATTTCAGGAAAGTGATTTTTTCTTGTACTGATTCACCCCCCCCTCTCAGTACTAGTTTGGTACTCATCATTCCTCTTTAAGTTATCACTATCACCATAAAAACCTTTAACTCTAGCAGGGCTACACAAATCAGTATGAATAAGATCAAGAACATCATTTGATTTATCTTTTATACTCCTAAAAGAGGTTCCGACCTATTTACCCATTTGACATTCTTTACATATCAGATTATAGGGCTTCATAATCTTAGGTATATCCGTAACTGCCTTAGTTGAATTGATCTTCACAATGCAATCAAAATTCACATGACATAATCTTTTATGCCATGGCCAACTCTCATCAATCTCCATAATCAAACATGTCTTCTCACCAGAGTTCAAATGAAATATATTACCTTTAGTCTTTGTACCGGTTGCAATCTCCAAGCCAGATCTGTTAATGATTATGCATTTTCCATCCTTGATCTATAATTGAAATCCCTTATCTACCAATTGTCCTATAGTCAAAAGATTATGCTTCAAACCTTCAACATAATAAACATTGTCAGTATTGTTCTTACCATCCAATGATATAGTTCCTTTTCCTTTAATCATACATGCCTTGTCATATCCACATCTAACTAGTCCACCATCAAATTCTTGCAAAGACAGAAACTTCCTTTTATCTCTAGTCATATGATGTGAACAACCATTGTCAATTACCCATTAATCCTTGTCATCAATTTTAGTAGCAAGTGTCTTCTCTTCAGGTACATTCTCTTCTAGTGCCAGATCATCTTCCTTGATAGCTAGGAATACCCATTCCTTCCCATTGTTGGATCCACTAGTAGAGTCTTTTGTCGGTTCATCATTTGAATTAGTAATGTCATCCTCATCCACTATGTATCATGATTTATCTCTCTTTTATTGTAATTATATTCATTCTAATATCCAGGGTTAGGCTTAAATGATCTTTTAACTCTTTCTTCAAATCTTGAATTCCTTTCATGATATCTAGATGCAAAATGAGCAATCTTATTACATGCAAAACATTTAAAAGGTGTTTTTCCTTCATACTTACTTCCTACCAGTCCTTTTAGTACTCTTTTAGAAAATAGTGCTTCAAGTTTCTCAAACTCATCATCTTCTAATTCCTTTGCATATAGATTTTTCTAGTCTTTCTAGCCGATTGTAGATGTAGATGCATGAAAAGTAGGTTCAGTCTTCACAGCTTCAGAAGGACTAGATGAACTTGAACTGTTAGTCACCATAGGATCTTCCTCAAGTGGTTAAGCTTTCAGTAGAGAGGACCAAAGCTCTAATACCAATTGTTAGACAATTCAGATAATCAAAAGACAACTGATAGGGGGGGTGAATCAATTTTCATAGATTATAGGAACATTCAAGAATTAAAACTTTAATACCGGAATAGCAGTTAATCCAATTAAGCATAAACAGTAATCACATAATAAAAGCCATCAATACAATACCAATATTTGTACATGGAAAACTTGGTAAAAGGAAAAACCACGGTGGGAAGCCTACCCACAATCAGATAATACTTCTGCAGTAAGTATGTGAATTACAATGAAGGGGCCTACACTTGCAGGAAGATCAACAGCCTAGAGAACGCTTCTCATCACAAAAGAAGCCTCACTGACTACATATAAATCCAGACAACAATTAGGAGAAGTGTTGAACTGCAAAAGATAGCATCTCCTATGTCAGAGTACAGTTTCAGTTAAGCTCAATACCAGAGGACTAAATCCTCTTACATAAACCCAATTTGATCTCCATAGATCGACCAACTCCTCTATCTGAATGATATTACATTATTCGCACATTACATTCCTTGACCATGACCTCTTACATTAACCATGATGATCTACAATGAGATCTTACATCTATTTATACAAACCCTCGACTATAAACAATCAGGTCGGCCACCAGAAAATAAACCAATTACATAATTACAAATCATGTCGACCTTAGACCAAACAAGTAGGATCAACACATAAGACATCCTGAAAATACAACAATAGGTCCTATCCATACATTATATTAAAGTCGGTCCATAACCTAGATCAACTGGGATGAAGTATAGGCCCACACGCTTCAGCAATGATCTCCAAATGCCAAGTTTTGAACATGATCACCAACAACATCCTGAAACTCCATCAAAAGATGCACCAACACCACTTATGCAATTCATCAAAGATCTCCATCAAAATTTATGTTAGTGAAACCCTCACTGAAACCAGAAACCAATCTTCTAAGCAAGAAGGATAGTATGCAATCACCAGACCAAAACCAACTGACCAAATATGAGTATAAGCATCATGAACAAGCCAATTCCATCACTAGACTATACTAGAGTCTACCATATCATACCAGATCCAAGTTAACCAGAAACCACTTAACCTACCGGGACTAGAAGGGTGTTGGTAAAGTATCCAAACAACTAGTGTTGACATCAATGAAAAAAAATCAATGCAACACATAATCAATTCCACCCAACGGCCAACATGATCGTTGATTCCAAATGCTTGTAAAACCATGCAAAGGAATCTCTAATTCACCTTGTCATAAGCCTTTTTTACATCCAATTTGATCAACATTTCAAGGGCAAGTGTGCTTTGCAAAGAATGGATAACTTGTTGGACAATTATTATGCCATCAAGAATTGATCTCTCAAGGACAAACTTGATCTATTTCTCTAAAATGATGTGATCCAATAGAGGTTTCAACCACTTTTCTATGATCTTAGCCATAATCTTGTATATGGTGTTGCATAAGAAGATTGACTTGAACTCCCCCAATATTGTAGCCTTATCAACTTTTGGGATGAGCACTATGAAGGTGTTCTTCACTTTTTTCAATAATCTTCCTATTTTTTTAGCTCCCTCTAGAGCTTCAATTAGATCAGCCCCAGCAATGTTCCAACATTTTTGAAAAAAATCGACAAAAAATCTATTGAGTCTAGGTGCTTCATTAGGATGGAGTTTTTTAAGAGCCAATATGACTTCTTCTACTAAAATCTTGTTATTCAGTTTTTCATTCTATTTAATTCTAATGATATTGAGAATATAATGAAGAATATCCCTTTGAGAGGACATGTCTGATCCATCCCAATTATTCAATATTTAGGTAAAAAAGTTTACTATCATCTCAATAATTTCCTTGGGATCCTCAGTTTGAGAGACATCTAGTTTGACCAATTTTGAGATTCTATTGATATCCCTTTTATACTTTGTGACATTGTGGAAGCACTTGGTGTTCTTTTCACCATCCTTGTTGACAAAGATATTCTTAAAATGTTCCTTTTTCCATTGCAATAATCTAGTTTGACAAGTTTTGAATTTGGAAACAAAGAAAAATAAATTGGAACCATCAAATTGTTCATCCCCCCATAGGTTTTGATGAGATTAATAAAATTCTCATCTTTGAACCATGTATTTTCAAATTCAAAGGGAGATTTAGCTAATTTCTCATCACCCATTATGGTTAACTTGATAGGATAATGATTTGAGTCAGAGAAAAGAAGGATAGAACCATCCAAGGTGATGGGGAAGGTTGTGAGATCTCCTTTTAAGAATAAATTTTCTAATTTTTCAACAATTTTGTTGAAATCCGATCTTCTATTGTTCCATGTGTTATATCCATCTCCTAATTCAATTTCCACAAGATAGTTTCTTGCTACCCAATCCCAAAAATCCTTTTGTGATTGTGCAGGTTTGATACTACCTATTTTATATTTTTTATGTAGGATGGAATTGAAATACCCCTATGTTACGATGGGGTGTAAATTGTTCCCCATAAAATTGTTAATCTGACCCACAACTCATATTTGTTGATGCAAAAGACGGGTCCATATATTTTAATCAATAGAAATTGAAGATTGCACACAAGAAAATATTCTACCTCCAATCCACCGTATCAAGTTAATTTTATGTGTAATAGTCCTATACATAATTTGACAATATCACGGAGCCTGTACTATAAATATATGACATGACTATTGATCTAGGGGAGAACCACATGTAGAATGTCTTTCAAAGAAAGGACATAGAGTTGAGGTAATCACGAATTCAATTTTAGAGAAATTATAGTTCGATATATATTAATTTTGATGTTTATTTAATAATTCTAAACTATATTATATAATTAATATAACTTTTGGTTTGAATTGTTATTGTGTATCCATCTTCAGAGCCATGAAATACTTCAAAGAGGCCCAATTTTGATGATCCTCCAAAAGTTTAGGATTTACTAGAGACATATAGTAGTCACTTGTGGACATTTAGGGATTCATACATAGCTATTTGAGATGTATATTGTGTAATAATCTTGAAATGACATATAACACATTTTGTAAAAAATAGTCTGAGCTGGTGTTTTCGCCATTTTTATATATGGACACAAACAAATATTCAACAATTTAATATATAAAAGTTGATATTTGATCTAATTGTTCCTCGTGTGCATATCTTTATACTTTGAAAATTTAATTTTAAATGTATAGTTAGTTTAGAATGGTTAAGCTATGAATAATAGCATGTTATAGTATTTTACTGATATTGCATTTCAATAGAAATTATGAATGAAAATTGGTAATTTATCTATATTCCTGGTGTTAAATTTAGTTGCCTTGAGTGACTTCACCAAATTTAATCACCATTTTTCTAATATTATCAATTATAAAATGGATTATTATTAATTATGGATAACAAATTATCAAAAATGGATTGAAGTCACATGTAAATTTTCATTACGTTATCAAACAAATCACTTACTAAGCCTATGACTAAAGAGATTCATTTTTTATTTCGATTGTGCATTGCAAAAGTGAATGTGGGGTCCAAATTTAAAATAGTGACACATTCCAATAGAATGCATGCTTGCTACTTCATGAAAATATCCAAGCAAAAACCATAATGTACTTGATCAATGCGGTGCAATAAAACATTTACACCTAAATGCCACCACAATGTACTAAATAAAAACCAAATCATTGCAAATCAACTATAATTTCCATGACTGTCTTACTTAGAAATGTCCTAGGTTTTTTACGACTGGCATAGGTTCATTACAAGTGGCATGGGTTCATTAGGGTTGTCCTAAATTAATTACGAATCTCCCAAGTTTAGTAGGTTTGTCAAAAAGTGTCAAAAAATTGCAGAAATATACAAAAAGTGTTCAATGAAGAGTTACAATATTGCATAACTTTCATTATTTTTGTTGTGGGCATGAACCGTCAATGTTAAAACATTTGGGTGGGTGGGTTTATGCTAGGAATTATTTTGTTTCACTTCCCAACTTGCTCAAACATTTAGGAACATACCCTAGTGGCACTATGTCTGAAGTGCCCTAAGTTCAAAAAAATGTCAAACTTTGATGGTTTATATCTCTTAGGGCACATACAAATCTACCATTTGAACCTACAGTCACATGAGACCCTTATACAATAAACTATCTCAAATTTTCAAGACTCAAACACAAATGTTTAGGGCAACAATTTATTTGTTGATGCAAAAACCATCAAATGTATGCAATGAAAACTTACAAGGTAGCCTAATTTTTGTTAGTTCACCATGGGCAAGAAACATCAGCACCAACATGTCTAGGTGGGCATGTTTATGCTAGCCATGCTCCTATTTTTCTTCCCAACTCATCTGAGAATTTAGGGCCATACCCTATTGATGCTATCATAAGTGCCCTAAGTTTTAAAAATTATCAAACTTTGACGAGATATTTCTTAGAATTTGTTTTACATATGAATGCATTGTTTGAACCTATAGGGTCATGTGAGGCCCCTCTACAATAACCTATCTCATATTTTCAAGGCTTGGACCCAATTTCTTAGGGTTGCAATTTTTTATTGGTGCAAAAATCATCAGATGCATGCAATGAAAAATTGCATGGTAGCCTAATTTTTGTAAGGTGGGAGGGATAAAGTGAGATATATATAGAGAGAGAGAGATTTCAAGGGAGACATTTGAGAGAAAGACAGATCGAAAGAGAAGGTGGAAGACATGGGAATATAGAGGGAGGGAGGGAGATATTAGGGATTGGTAGGTCAACTAAAGGGGATGAGGAGAGTTGGTTAGAGATATATGTAAAGTGGGAGGGAGAAAAGAGGGTCCAAAATGGATTGTAAGAGGGGAGGGATCTAGAGAAAAATGTATGTATAGAGATTGAGAGTGAGAGAGAAGTATAGAGGGGGGGTACAAAGAGAGTTATCTAAGTTGGGTGGGAGGATGGAAGGAGAGATAAATATAGTGGGAAGGTCAAAGATATGTAGATAGGTAGGAGGGATAAAGTGAGATAGAGGTAGAGAGAGGGTGGAAGACATGGAGAGATAGAGGGAGGGAGAGAGAGAGAGAGAGAAGGATTAGGGATTGGAAGGTTGACTAAAGGGGGTGAGGAGAGATGGTTAGAGATATATGTAAGGTGGGAGGGAGGGAGAGAGTCCACAAGGGATAGTAGGAGGGGATGGATATAGATGAAAATGTAAGTAGAGAGAGATAGAGAGAAATAAATGTTGGACATTGAGATTGGGAGAATGTGAGAAATTTAATTAAGAATCAAATAAAACTAGAAAGTGTTCAACTGAGACTTGTGAGATAACTATAGAGGAAATAGGACAGAGAGGCATAGGTAAGGTGGGAGGGATAGAGGGAGGAGAAGAGAGAGAAAGAGAGAGAGAGAGAGAGAGAGAGAAAGAGAGAGGAGCAATAGACTCTATCATCATATGCTTCTAAGAGGAGAAATAATGTGTACATTTCTTAGATGAATTGCCTACAACAAAATTTACTTTATTGTTTGTCCTAATATAACTCTAGACCTCCCACTCCTTCTCTCTTGAACCTTGCAACACCATATGATCATCTTTCTCATTTATGAACTATGAAATAAATGTTGGAGGTTGAGACTAGGATAAGGTGAGAAAGAAATAAGAATCAAAACAAACTATAAAGGTTGATTGAGACCTGAGAGAGAAGTACAGAGGGAAGGGGAGAGAGAGGCATACGTAAGGTGGGAGGGATACAATGAGATATATGTAGAGAGAGGGCACGTGGGAGGGACCTGAGAGATAGAGATAGCTCAAGGAGTTGTACACTCTATTATCATGTTCTTTTGAGAGGAGAAGCAATATGTAGGGTTTTTAGATGAATTTCTTACAATAAAATTCACTTTATTGTTTGTCCTAATATAGCTTTGGACCTCAAAATCTTGCTTTCTTGAGCTTTTCAACACCATATGATTGTCTTTCTTATTTATGAACTATGAAATAAATGTTGAAGTTTGGGACTAGGAGAAGGTGAAAAATAAATAAGAATCAACACGAACTACAAAGGGTGGCTGAGACCTGAGAGAGAAGTACAAAGTGAAGGAGAGAGAGAGGCATAGGTAAGGTGGGAGGGATACAATGACATATAGGGTGTTTTCCTCGTTGGAAATTCTTGGTATAAAAATATCTCCCTTTTCTTCATCGTATATGGTGAACATGATGCAAAAACCTATAAAAATCAAGTGAGGGTAGGAGAAGGTGAGCAAGAAATAAGAGTTAAAGAAAACTAGAAAGGGTGATTGTGACCTATGAAATAATACCCCAAGTAGTAAAGGAGAGAGAGAGAGAGAGAGAGAGAGAGAGAGAATTATTTAGGTAGGGTGGGAAGGATGGAGGTAGGGAGAGAGATAGAGGGGCGTTGACTAAAGAGGATGAAGATAGGTGGTTAGAGACAAATATAAGGTGGGAGGGAGAGTAGGGGGATGTATCCCTTAGCAAGGAATATGTGTGTTTATAGAGGTATTGAATGAGGGGAGAGACAAGTATAGAGGGAAGGTGAGAGAGAGAGGGACATAGGAAATTTGGGAGGGATAAAGTTAGATATAGGTACAGAGAGGTCACAAGGGGATCTTGGATTAACATATAAGGAGAGAGGGAAGACCAGAGAGAGGGAAAGGGAGAGACAAGGATAATAAGATATGAGGGAAGTTGGGATTGAGGTAGTTCAAGATAGAGGTACTAGAAGGGGGAAGAGAGATAAAGGATTGAGAGGTTGTTAGAATGGGATGAGGAAAGGTGATTAGAGATAGATGTAAGGTGGTAGGGAGAGAGAGATCAAGAGGGAGAATGGGAGGATGGGTTCATATAGAGAGATGCATGTGTAGAGGTCATAGATGAGGGTAGAGAGATAAGTAGAAAAAAAAGGAGAGAGAGAGAGAGAGAGAGAGAGAGATTGATAGAATAGGACACAAGGGGAGATAAATATTTGAGAATAGAAGGAAAGAGAGGTAGAGAAAAAGAGAGAGGAATAGTAGGAGAGGAGGAGAGGAGGGAGGTTGGGGAGGGAGGGAGTTCAAGATAGAGGCACTACATAGGTAGAGAGAGAGAGAGAGAGAGAGAGAGAGAGAGGAGGAGAGTTGGGTGCAAACAAGTTTAAGGTAGGAGGGATAGCGAGAGAGGTAGACCTGTAGAGAGAGGGAGAGAACTTGCAAGAGAGAGAGTATAAGAAGGATAGAGGGACACATTTATTTAATATAAAATGTTATATCAAGAATATATATAATATTTTTATTATATTATATAATTAATTATATCATGTTAGATGTATTACTAATATATAAATATTTATATATATTAAATAAAACATATAATGTATATTAATTTTAAATTTTTATGTACAATTATATAAGAGAATATAATATATTATGCATTATAGACTAACAAATTAATTATTAAAATATATAGTTGAAATAATAGATTAATTATAATAAATAAACTAACAAACAATTAAAAAACACGCAAAAGTAATGGATATCCATTAGCAACGAATATCCATTTTTTCTAACAAAAAATTGCAACCTCAGAATTTCCCTCAGGATTACTTTGGGATTTGGCTTGGATATACCAAACCTAGAAAATCAACAACAAAAATATGTTCAGAAGTTTTCCTTGGTTTTCTAGACTTCGCCCATATGTCTCATGACTTTTTTTATTTGAATTTGATGAAATGAAAACGGTTTATTAGGAAAATGTCATCTTTCCATCAATATAAATTATGTCTGATTTTGAATTTGATAAATAATTATTACTGATTGTCGACATGGATTATGACTAAATTCCTAATTGATAAGTTGATTGAGAAACATCTATAACTTTCAAACAATTTCACTTTTTTTGAATCCAAAACATCTATAGCTATATGATTAAAAAAATGAATTTCATAAAGTTTTGACCAAGTTATGGTGATCAGATATATGAGTTTTTTATATTTTTAAAAATTTCTAGTAAAAAAATAAAAAATAATTATTTTCTTGAGAAAAAAATTATAAAACAATGTGTTGCAGATCTAGGCATGTGTCTACTTATATTTAAAGTTTCATAAAAAAATATTGTGTTTTTCTCATACATAGGTTGGGAGGACATACACCGACTTTTTTTTATTTTTCCTACTACATTGGAATTTCAAATTTTCACCAATTAGATTTATTTGTTTTTCAAAAAAAATAGTAGCTTAGAAACTACATTCAATTTTCTACAAATTTGTTCTTACTTATTTTTGAAATTATGTTGATAACCTATTCAAATTTTCATGTCAACTTGTCTAACTTTGTTTTTCTAAATTTTCATTGCCACTTAAGGGCCTAGTTTGGCACCTCATGATCCTACACATACCACTAACTATTGAGGTATATGTTGATGACATCATTTTTGGAGGCAAAAATGATAATATGTGCCAAGACTTCACCTCAAATATGTAGAAGGAATTTGAGATGTCAATGTTAGGTGAGATATATTTCTTTCTTGGTTTGCAAATTCCCAATCAGATAAAGATATTTTCATTTTTGAAACAAAATATGTTAAAGAAATGTTGAATAAGTTTAGAATGGAAGATTGTAATCCACTAAATACTCTTATGGTTACTAGTTGCCAAATATGATGAATCTCATGTATAATATCAAACTTTTATACAGATCCACAATTGGAAGTGTGTTATATCTAATAGCTACAAGGCCCAACATTATGCAAGCAGTTGGTTTAGTAGCACGATTTCAAGAAAATCCGAAGGAAAGTCATTTTTAATGCAGTCGAGATAATATTGAAATATTTGAAGGGGACTATAGATTTTGGATTGTGGTACCCAAGAGGTGAAGATTTTAGTCTTACAACATACACAAATGCAAATTGGGATGACAACATTGAGGATAGAAAAAAGCACCAATGGAGATGCATTCTTTCTTGGTAGTTCTCTTGTATCTTGGCTAAGAAAAAAAAAGAATCATTTTCTTTTTCTATAACTGAGGCCAAATATATTGCAGCAATAACATGTTGTACATAGGTTCTATGGATGAAACAAACATGGAAAGATATTGAGTTTGAGTAGTTAATTCCAATACTTTGTGATAATACAAGTCTTATAGACATATGAAAGAATCTATTCATGCACTCCAAGACAAACACATCCCAATCAAGTATCATTTCTTGAGGGAAAAAGTACATGAGAAACAAGTTAAGTTGGACTATGTCACTAAAAAGATGCAAAATATACATATATTCACAAAGAATCTTCCAAAAGAGACATTGGAGTACCTAAGGGAGAAATTGGGAATGATGTCACTCTCATCCATTCATAAGTTCTCACAAGGATAATGTGTTCAGGAGGATCTTTTCATTACTTTATTTAATTAGCCTTGGATACTCTTTTATTTTGATGTTAAAGGGGGAGAATTTGAATTAGGGGGAGGATTGCAGTTAGGGGGAGCATTACAGTCAACTAATTGTAATAAAAAAAAATTGTTCAAGGGTTGGCATCAATGAAAAGGGGCAGATTGTTGGATTATTTTCATTGATATCAAAGGACCACTTGAAAGAATCATGGATGAAGACATTAGTTTATAAAAAAATTGTGGCATCCTTTATAGAATCTTTATTTGCATAGAAAATCTAAATTAAATCCAAATTCATGTCTACATGAGCCAACCTATCACAACTACCTAAGAGTAGAAATAATAAATTAAATGTAAAAAATCAAATATTTAATGTCTCCTCCAAACTAAATTGGCCGACCTAACAAAATGTATTTAATACCTCCTCCAAATTGGCTGACCTAGGAGAATGAAGTGTCCAGATTTGAATTAAAATAATAAATAAATAAAAGCAAGTGTTTTTAGTGCTTGCTAACATCCTAGAAAAGGGCACCCATTTTGAGAAAGGTAATTAAAAAATTAAAAAAAATGTTTGTTTTATATATCTAGTTGACTTTCTTGGAAGGGTGCAACTGCTCATTTGAAAAGACACTTGATGGATATATAAAAACAAGGTAATTGTGGACAAATAAAAATACAATTCATTGAAGATTCTTCCCATTAAAAGTAGAAAATAAAGTGCAAAAATAGAGTAGATTTAAGAATAAAACTCAAACCTACATGTTAGAAGATTTATGAAACCTGGAAGGATATTTGAGAGTAGAAGTTCAAGGTAGATTTGTGTGAAGGAGTGGTCAAATTTTGTTCAAGACCTTGAAGGGATCATGACAAATCCAACAACATTATTATCACCCTACATTTTGGAGGTTGGAACCTTCTACTTGGCAAGATCTAAGGTTGGAGCCTCTTATTCAAGAGATAGGAGTCTCTTGTTGAGTTGGATCTCAATGAAGGAGATTGGTGTTTCCTATGGGTTGGATCCTACAAAGTTGTAAGAATTTATATATAAAAATATTTTTTTTTTGTGGTTTTCTCTCACAAAGGCTTCCATGTAAAATTGTGTGTGCATCTTGTCTTCCTTTGTTAGATCTTAATTGTGTGGATTCTTTGTTCTTTTCTTTAAGATTTCTAAAATTAAAAGTTGATAAAGTTGGTACTATATTGATTCAACCCCCCCCCCCCCCCCCCCTCTCAATATAAGTGTGTGTGTTTTCTTCATATTCATTGACTAATAAGATGTCATTAATGAATACGAAAATGAAGAGATTCTATGAAGAGTAACAACCCCCAAACCAAGATTCATCCCCCATGCTATATAAGACTAGGAGGGTATTTGATCAGAAAACAAGTAGTGATGAAAAATATCAAAAATATAATTTTTTGATATTTTCTATGTTTTAGTAAATGACATTTTTGGAGGTTTCCAGAGCATTTTTAGCCCTCAAAAATTTGGGCAGTCCTTTATGGACATTGTCATAGGCATGTCCATCAAATAATGGAACTAGATCTCTTGGAGATCTTTCCAACAGTGAAAACAATTTGCAGTTTTGAGTTCAAAGTGAAAAGTTATGACTTTTCAAAGTTGGACTAAGTTTTTATATAGTTTTTTATTATTTTTGTTAGTTTTTGGTTTTTATTTTGTAATAAACATTCCAGTCTGTTCATTTTCAATTCCAAGGGGATTTTGGTGACCCTTGGGATCCCATGAACTTTGTATATAGAATATTTTTGAATGGAATGAATTCACTTTTTGGCTTGCTACAATTCTTGTCTAGTTTTGATCTTGAAATCAAACTAACAATACCGGAGGTTCACACCAGGTATTGTACTCTAAAACCATAATTCAGATCAGTGGTATCAAAGCAGGGTTAGCTCTTATATGTCATTTCACACACAATAATCATATCAAAGGCTTGGGTTGGAAATAAGAGATCCTTCAAACTACCTTCCTTTAAGACGTACACATGTCTAAATTTCATAGAGATGATGACATAATCAAAACATTGGTTGAAGATGCGTTAAAGAAGCAACGTGAAGAAATGATGGAACAATTCAAACAAATGTTGGAAAGTCATGGGTCACAAGCAAACCCGTCATTTTGCTGATACACTTCATTCAAGGTGCAGGTGAATTTTGATATCCCTACGTTTCAAGGAAAGGTTGATGCAGATACTATTGACGATTGATCATCAAAATTGGAGCGTTTTTTTTCTGTTAATCATTTCTCAGATGAATTAAAAAAAAAATTCCCTCCTGAAAGTTGAGAGTCATGTGAAGCATTCATGGGAAGCAAAAATATCATCCAAAGGAGTACAAACCGGAAATACATGCGGCATAAGTTTCGATCAAAAACCTACATAGGGAGAATTTGTGGAGCACATAAAGGAAGAATATTTTCTTGAAGATACATATGAACATAAGTATATGTAGTGGCAGTTGCTTCGACAGAAAAATAACCAAACAATTTAGGAATATACCAACGCATTCCATGCTCTATTAGTAAATATTGGCATCAAATATTTTGAGAAACATTGGGTTCTGAAGTATCAAAGTGGGCTTCATAGATATGTCCAAACTGAGATGGAATTTCTAAACATAGAAACTTTATCTAGTGCTTACAAGTTTGCTTCCAAGATTGAAGAGAAATTCAAACAAAGATGAAGAATGGATAACTTTACGAACAACAAATGGAAGGGTGAAAGTAGTAAAACCACAAGAAAACAAATGACCAAAGAGTCATTTTCTAGTTCACCAACAAAAAAGACATGGGGTGTGAAGAAAGAACAACAAGGCACGGGTATGTGGTGTGAAGTTCATAAAAGGCCTTCTCATAATATAAAAGATTATAGAGCTATAAAAAATTTAATGATGGAGACACATGAAGACAATGTGGAGCCTAGGGTGGTAGAACCTTCCACAGATTAAGACCACAAATGGGTCATTGAGGCTAACCCATATGCAATAGTAGCGACTACAGAATATTGCCTCTGAAGGATGAGGAAAGATTATTCCATTCACAAATGTGGGTTGGGGGAAAAGCCCTACATTTTATTGTTGATAGTGGAAGCCAAAAAAACTTAATAATGACTACAACTGTAAAAGGTTGATTTTGAAAACAAAAAACACCCACAACCCTACTCCATGGGATGGGTAAGTCAAGGGCGAGATATTCAAGTTAACCAACAATGTCCCCTTAAATATTCTATTAAGCCTTTCAAAGATGAAGTAATTTGTAATGTAGCCCCTCTTGATGTTTGTGATGTTTTGTTGGGACAACCATACATGTATCAAAATCATGGCGTATATGAATCTCAACCACGTAGTGTGACAATAAAATTGGGTGGACAAAAATACCGGATACCAGAGGTAAGCCCTGGACACTCTGCATCTTTGATTGGTGCTAAGCAATATAGAAGGTTAATTGGTCAAACTGGAATATTTGTATTGTTGATAGCTCGTCCTGAGGGAGAAAGGAAATCAGTATATAATTCTCATACCACTGTGAACACCACTACAAAATAGAAAATATCAAAATTTATTTAAGTTGCCAACTGGGGTACCCTCACACTATCAAGTTAGACATTCTAGTGATTTGATACTAGGAACTCCATTACCTAATGAACTAGTGTACCATAGGTTAGCACTAGAAAATGATGAAATTAAAAGGCAAATATAGGAATTAATGCAGAAGGGACATATCGGTTCAAGTGCATCACCTTGTGGTAGTCCAATTGTTTTAGCAAAGAAAAAGGATGGGACGTGGAGACTCTATATTGACTATTGAGCATTGAATAAAATTACAATGAAAAATAGATGCCCAATCCCTCGAATAGATGACCTTTTAGACCAACTTAGAGGGGAGAGATTCTTCACTAAAATTGATTTGAAATTTGGGTACCATCAAGTACCAATTGACCTAGCAGATATGTGGAAGATATATTTTAAATCTAAGGAATGTTTGCTTGAATGGCTAGTGATGCCTTTTGGTCTAATGAATGCTCCAACCACATTCATGAGGACGATGAATGATGTACTTAGGTCATTCATTGACTCTTTTGTAGTGGTATACCTAGATGACATACTCATCTTCAAAAAAACTTGGGAGAAGCATCTACAACATGTGGAGGAAATATTTTCAGCTCTACAAGATCATGGACTATATGCAAACAAAGAAATGTTCCTTTTGGTATGCGGAGCGTTAGATATTTGGGGTATGTTACTGATAATGAGGGTGTCCATGTTGATCCTGAAAAAATACAAGTAATTAAGGACTGGCCTTCTCCTAGAAATCTGACAGAGTTAGATAGCTTCCTTGGGCTGACAAATTTTTATCTCAAATTTATGCTTGGATTCTCACATTTATCTTGGCCTTTAAATCATTCATTATGAGGAAGAGTGCAAGCAAAATTCAAGTGGACAAGTTCTCAACAACAAACATTCAAGGAGTTAAAACAAAGGTTATGTTCTGCAATGGTTTTGTCTCTTCCTAACCTACAATAGTCATTTTAAATGCAAGTTGATGCATCTGGAGTATGCCCTGGGAGCAATTCTCATGCAACATGGTCATCCAATTGCATACCATAGTGAGACCTTTTTTGATATAGTGCGTAGATACCCCACCTATGACAAGGAACTATATGCTATTGTTCAAGCTTGTAAGCAATTGAAGCATTAAATTTTGGGTAAGGAAACTGTCATCCACATAGATCACAAGCCTCTTCAACTTTTGCAAACACAAGGAAAGTTGTAGAATGATAGACACCAAAGATGGTCAGAATACCTTCAACAGTTTCATCTCAATATTCACCATAAGAAAGGAAGCACTAATAAAGTCATAGATTGTTTGAGAAGGCCTCCAATTGTAGCTATAAGTATGGTGTTGGAGTCATGTGGTCATCAAACTAAAACTTGGGCTCATTTATATGAGCATGATAATGAATTACCTAATATTTACAACCAATTGGTGAACGGTAAATATGTGAATGATTTCTATTTGTAGGATGGAATGCTTTGCCAATTTGGCCAAATATGTGTGCCCAATGTAGAGCACAAGAAGTTGATATGGGAATCTCACTACAACAAGGTTGTTGGTCATTTTGGAATAGGTAAGACTAGTGCTATACTCCAGAAATATTTTTTATTGGCCAACATTAAAGAATGATGTAATTTCATACATTCAAGCTTGTACAACATGTGTTATTGCAAATCCTGTCAATCGTAAACTAGGTTTATATTCACCACTTCCTATTTCAAAATAACCTTGGCACTCAATTTCTATGGATTTTATGTCTAGTCTTCCTACCACCAGAAGAGGGCATGATTGTGTGTATGTTGTGGTAGTTAGGTTTTCAAAAATAGAAATAATAGTGGCTTGAAAAAAGATAATTTCTACAGAGGACACTACAAATCTTTTCTTCAAGCATATTTGGGTTCATTTTGGTCTTCCAAACAAGATTATTTCAAATAGGGATAGCATATTTCTCAGTAAGTTCTGGTCTTCACTATGGGAAAAGATGGACACAAAATTAACAAAGTCTACTGCCTTACACCCTCAAACAGATGGTAAAATAGAGGTGGTAAATTGAATGATCATTCAAATTTTATGAATGTATCATTCCAAGCATCCCCACACATGGGATGAAAGCCTTCCATATGTTCAGCATAGCTATAATAAGGCAATTCACAGTTCGACAGGTCACAACCCATTTGAAGTTTGTCTTGGTTATTAGCCCTTAGCACCCATGAATATTTCCATACTAAACATCCAACCTAATTTGGTTCCACGTGTAGGTAAGGAGGAAGACAAGGCAAATAAATTTATTTAAAGAATCCACCACTTGCAGCAGCAGGTTCATGAAATTTTGGAACACACTAATAAGAAATATAAAGAGAGTCATGATAAGCATCGAACCCCTCATACTTTTCAAATCGGGGATAAGGTGTGGTTGCATATTCAGAAAGAGAGATTGCAAGGTCCCAGCAGGAAGCTTCATCCTCTTTGTTATGGTCCACATAAGATCATCAAGCAAGTTGGTGACAATGCATTTGAACTCAATTTACCCCCATTTCTGGGTATTCATCTTGTCTTCAATGTAGAGCTATTGAAACCTTGTTTTCCTCCAATGTTCGATGTTGTTGATGCTGCTGAGACTATTAGTCATACAGAATTGAACCCTGAAGTTACAGCTCCATTACAGAGTGATCAGGTTATGGAGGCCACTGTGAAAAAATTGAAATAGCAGACCATTCCTTTGTATAGAAAGGTTCAAGCAGGTTAGTTTGCTCATCAGGGTAAGTGGTTTACCCGAGATCAAATTTAGCTTCATTTTGCTCACATGTTACAAAGTGTTGATGCAATGGGGCCCATTACCTCTCAAGGGGGGAGGAATGATCAAAAAATGAGCAGTGATGGAAAATATCGAAAATAGAATTTTTCAGTATTTTCTATGTTTTAGTAAATGGCATTTTTGGAGGTCTTCGGAGCATTTTTAGCCCTCAAAACTTTGGATGGTATGTTATGGAGATTTTAATTGTCAATTCCACAAACAAATAGAACTAGAGCTCTTGGAGATCTTTCCAGTGGTGAAAACGGTTCGCATATTCGAGTTCTAAGTGAAAAGTTATGACTTTTCAAAGTTGGAATAAGTTTTTATATAGTTTTTTGATATTTTTGTTAGTTTTTAGTTTTTATTTTGTATTAAGCATTCCAATCTGCTCATTTTAAATTCCAAGGGGATTTTTGTGACCTTTGGGATCCCATGAACTTTGTATATAGAAGATTTTTGAATGGAATGAATTCACTTTTTGGCTTCCTATGATTCTTGACTAGTTTTGTTCTTGAAATCAAACTGACAATATCGTAGGTTCTTACCAGGTATTGTACTATGAAACCATAATTTGGATCAGTATCTGTTGAAGAGATACCACATAATAAAGAGAAGAGAAAGAAAGAAGATAAGTTGGTAGATTGAGAGAGATTTTGGGAGAAGATTATTTTGAGATAAAGTTAGCAAGAGATAAGGATATAGAAGATAGACCCCTAAATTCAAAAGAACAAAGAAGAATAAAGAAGACACTCTACTACTCCACTAGTCCAAAATGGAGAAGGGAAAGACCAAAATGGACCCATCAATTAAGATTTAAGTATTTAGAAAGGATATTATAGAAGATATGAGTCATATCTTTCTCTTGGAATCACTTTAGTAGAGGAAGCACATAAAAGGTGAAAAAATTATACTAGACTATGTAGGCTCCCTACGGAAAGACACATTAAATGGGTACATAAAAAGACATATCCAAAACATGATAAAGACTAGGAGGAGGTGAAAAATATTTCAGAGTTAACTTTGACCCTCCATACATCACAATTGATAATATGAGTGGGAGGAGGGACCTAATCTAGAAGGAAGATGAGTAGGTGAAAGAATATGATAAGATATTTTTAAAGTAGTATCCCAAAAATTGAAAGAAACATTGACTAAGAAGTAGAAGATATAATGGTTCATTTGTGAAATGAAAAAAGACATTAGAGTTGTGCTATATGGAATAATCTTTGATACACATATGGATGTGGTAACCACGGCTTAGAAAATTGAGGTCAACGTTGGAGGAAGGACAATAAAGAAGGACATGGGGATGCATTAGAGATATCACAAATAGTTATTGAATAATTGACTTTGCAACGAGATATCATGACTAGAGAAGAAGTGAAGAAGCCAAAATAAGAGATCTAGTTCTCTTACTATTTAAGGGAAGGACACATAGAAATGATTTCACAAAGGCACAATGAGAGAGAAAGGGGACCACTATCAAAGTTGAACTACAAACAACATTAATCAAACATATTGTGAGATGTGTGGATAATAAGATAATCATGCAATAGAAAATTATATCTAATTAAATTTGTCTCCAAAAGGAAGAAAACCACACATACTCTAAATTTTGTTACACCATTACTATGATAGGGAGATAGATAAGAACATGGCCTATGTTAAGGGTCTTGCAGAGGGATCCCTATATGCTAATGATAGAGGATACAAATAGCCTCCCTAGAGAAATGATAGGAAAGCTTACGCATTAAAAAATATTCCTTCATAGAACTATATGAAAGACAAAATTTAGTTTAACTATAGAGTTTGAAGAGGATTTGGAAGAGGTGATTGCAAGAAAGATGAATAAACTTGTTATAAGTGTAATAAAAAATTTCTTTTTATAATAGATTGTTGGTCTAATAAGAAGAAGATTTGTGTATTATATGGTGATGAAAATCATGATTTATTCATGTGGAGAGCACAACAATACTTTCAAAATGACACACTACATTCTAGAAGTGATGACCTACAATGAAATAGAGGAGAAAGGGTGATTAGAATAATTCCTCTGCAAGGCATTAGAGGACGTAAAAAATAGATAACTAGTCATTAGATACATCAAATGAGGAATATTTTGAAGAAGAACATCAATAGAAGATGAGAGCCCCAAAAAATAAAAAAATGAAATAACAACAATGATAAAGCTACTATATTAACTTGCCAAGGGACGTATAATGAGATAAATAAGAAGAAGATAGTTGAAGAGATTAGTGAAGAATCTAGTCTAAAAGAGGATGAATGTAATTACTTCCGGCTTACAAAATAATGACATGAAAAAGTAGTAGAAATGCTAAGAAAACTATAGTACAAAAAATAAGGAAGATGTTGGCATTAGATTTTCATTGATGTCAATAGTTCAGAAGATGCAAAGACATCCACTAGACAGAGATGCAATAGTATGAATGCCCCATATGAAGATCAGGTTGAAAGAGATGGTGTTGTCTCATATTGGCAAAGTTGAGAAATTGTGAGTGCTCAAGAGTGGAGATAAGACTGGACAGCGATGTTGGTTGGATGATGCATATCATAAAGGATTATCACATTGCTTGAAGGTGTGTTGTTGTGGTGTTGAAGAAAAGTAGAGTAATTCATGTTATTAGAGTTGAGTAGATCTTATTATATACAAGAAAGCTGAATTAGTATGGAATGTGCATGTCGTCAAAAGCCACTAAAAATAAAGAAGACAATGGGGTTAGCTATTTGGAACTACAATTGGATAAAAGGAAAAAGGCAATAGAACTATGAAGGCACTGGGAAAATTGGATTGGCTTAGAAAATGTACTGTTGCAGTGCAGAAATCCCACCATATTATCTACATGCAACAGGGTGCCTGAGTTTATTGATGAGAGATTTAATTTCGACAAGATTCCTTGACTTCTTTAGAGATCAATCAAGTATTGTCAATTAAAGCTTCAAAAAAATGTTGTGGAAAACCCGACGTGTTTATCACTACATGTGCAGATAGAGAATGGAGTGTGGTTGTTGTTTCATAGGTCAACATGTTTGTGTTGACCAAGGTGGCTAGCTAAAAGATGTTTAGATATCACATTGTGTTTATCACCAAGGATTTCGATGTGACTTTTATTTTTGGTGAAAGATCCAGAAAGTCTCCTCAACACCCTTGGGTCACACCTATATAAAGTGTAACAGTAATTGTAAATCATGTCGTGTTTATCACAATGGATTTCAGTGTGACTTTGTATTTCAATGAGAGATCTAGCAAGTCTCCTCGACACCCTTGGGTCACACCGATAAAGATTTCTTATTTGATGTGACTTTATTTTTTGGAAAAACACAACTTTGTTTTTTCATTTGATTGTCTTAGTGAAAATGGAATTCTTGTGTAGTAGATCAAACAACATGTTTTTTCAGCATGTCCCACCAACCTGCAATCAAGAAGACAAATGAAAAATAATCTCATGGGATAATAAGGAGGAAGAAGGTGTGGAGTCTTGTCATCTCGTAGGTGTTGGTTGAGCAGTTGAGAAAGCAATGTGTATTGCACCAAATACCGACACACAATCAAGTCACAATGCCAACACAAAGATGGTCCACAATCTTGACTCAGAAACGGTCCAGATTTTGGAAATCTTAGGTTGGGATGTTAACAAAATATCTTGGGACTTTATTTGACAACTGGTTGATTTATTTTTATCAAAATATAGATTGAGAGGTGATAAGATCAAATTATAAATAGACTATATGAATGATCCTAACGCAGCATAGGAAATTGTGCAGATCATGCTTAGTAAAATCAATGCAAACTACTTTGTTTGATTTGTGATGATCTCTCTTATGGATGACCTTTTGAAGGTGAATGGAAAGTATGTAAAGAGGATGCATTTCGGCTAAGATGATGATGTTATGGAGAATGTGTCTTGCATATTTTATTATGTTGTGTGAGTTACGAGATCTAGTTGGACAACTTTTTTTTCTAATTGGTCTATGAGGCTGGAAAGGATATGCTTCTAGAATTTTTTCTTGTCACTCCACATAGCAAACAAAGAATTAGTTAATGTTGATTAGATGAAAATTAGTAATTTAATTTCCTAGAATGAGGACTATGTTCAAGATTAAGCCAGATTGCAAAAATTACTGAAGAAGGAGAAAAGAATTATTTTTTGTGGACAGCTAGAAATCAGAAGTAGAAATAAGGTAGACTTTTTAAGATCTCGAGAAGTCTTTTTGTTTTGAAAAGAAAATCTTCACTGTAAAAAAAAACCCTAGGAGGTTAAGAGGGTTTCTATTTAAGTAGAGTTATATCATTTGGAAAGTGGTTGTTGATTGTGTGAGTTTTTGTTGAAGGTGAATAGAGTAAAGTATTGTTGCAGGCAAAATTGAAGGTAGAACAATGACAACATGTAAACAATATAGTTTATAATTCACACCAAGTGGAAAAGAGTAGAGACTTAAGTGTAGGACAAAGATTAGATTCTAGAGAGTAGAAACCATGGTGTAGGGAACACAAAGGGTTGTACACATAAAGTGTGTAGAGAAATAAGTCTGATCAGAGTAGAGATCAGAAATGTTGTGTGTAGAGAAGATAAGAATGAATCAGAGAGAAGAGATCTGATCAGAACAAATATTAGAAGAGCTAGTGTAAAGACAAGATAAAGTGTAGTGAGTTATTGCAAAGATCAAAGAGTAGAAGACAAAGCCTGTAAGAAGAAAAGAGAAAATTCAATTTCAGGTGTGGAAAACATGATGTGTTACAAAACATTATTCATGACAAGGTGCTTAAACTATATTTGAATATTTGTTCATTGTAATCATTTGAGTTGGTGCTCACATAGGGAGTCGGTGTTCCTTTGGGTTGGTGCCCATAAATCTTAGGGGTTGGTGATCCTTTGGGTTGGTGCCTATACATATATAATAAAACTATTTCCATTGTGAGGCCACATCAATGGGGTGAACCCACAATAGTGAGTTACACTTCTTTGCCAACTTTGACACTTCAATTTTTATTTTCAAAAAAAACCTCACATTCAGACACTTATTACTGGTAAACCATAAGGTTTGTAGATGATGTGAACTAATTATTTGTGACATTTTGTGTGTAGATTCTAAATAAATTTTTTTGAAATTTTTTTGATTGAATTTATTTTCATTTTTCTATCTCCCTCTGAAACTAGGTTTTTACAAAAAACAACATTTGTAAAGAGTGATACTCATTTGGTATTGCATAACTTTGTTTTCTAAAATAGATATGAATGTGATTACTTTGGATTTAGTTTTGTGACATCTATATCTAATGTTTCCAATTGGTTTCATAACATTACCTTCAATATTTCATATTTTATTAAGTTTTGAAGTCAAGTTAACTGTAAGTTTGACATATGTTCATTTGGTTTATCATAACTTGTTGTGTATGTATCCTAATTCAATTTAATTTTTTTGTTGGAAAGAGGAATTCAATACCTAGTGCACAAATATTTTCAAAAAAATTTCACTTGTTTACTATTTTTCCATAATCGTTGAACTCGGAAGTTGATGTTCGGTATGAAACCTATGTTTAGTTAATCTAAAAACAAAAAATCATAATAAACTCTTTATATATTAAAATGATAGTCATTAGAAATATTTCTTCGAGTACTACTATCATGCATTTGGGTTTGTCAAAATTCATCCATTTGAGCCCCCAATTTGAGCTTCGAAGGCCAAAAATCTGCAGATACCATGAGGTTTGGGGGGAAAAACCAAGCACATTCGATAGAACATATGTTCTATTGAAGGGGGTTTGATCGAACCCCCCTTCTATCAAACCCCCTAATGAAAACATTGTGTTTTATTCCTTTCTGGGTTCAATCGGAAGTGGGTTTCAATCGAATGTATTTTTTACATTCAACCAAAAGGGGGTTTCGATAAAACATGGCTAAAATTGAGTTTTGGACAAAAGAGTCAATTTTTTTCTTTCAAAAAAGTATAACCCACTATTGTGGAAAACATGATATGTTACAATACATCTTTTGTAACAAGGTGCTTAAACTATATATTTGAATATTTGTTCATTGTAATCATTTGAGTTCGTGCTCACATAGGGGGTCGGTGCTCCTTTGGGTTGATGCCCATAAATATGTAATCAAACTATTTCCATTGTGAGCCTGGATTAGAGCAGGAGACTCTAGCGATATTTCTCACTAATATTTTTCCCTACTGTGGGTTTTCCTTGTATATCTTGTGTTATGGGTTTGCCTTATATGTGTGTGTAGATTAGTTTAATATCCTTTCTCATGGTTTCTTGATCTTGATTATTAGAGCTTTATTCTTTTAGAAAGTTCTAGTTTTTTTATTGTCATTGATTCACCCCACTTTTCAGTGGTCCATTTGTGTTCCTTTAGAAGATGTAGCTTTTTTTTTTTGGAAGAATAAGTACTTGTGATAAGGAGCTTAGCCTCACTAGCTCAACAAAAAAATCTGGTGGTAAAGTTAAAATAAATGGGTAAGTACTTGAATAAATATAAAAAAATGTTAATCAAAAAAATCATAGAAGATTATAATTGGATGAATGGACCTCTATTGATCATTACACATCTATATAACGTCAAGGTAAAACATGTCATGATGGGTTTCGGTGTATACATAAAAATCATTCTTACAACCACTTGGGATAAACTAGGGCAACCTAAGATGGTAAACACTCCATTTAATGTAAGTCTAGATAATGGATCGAGGATGGAGACATAAAGTACATTGAAGAATGTATAAGTGAACATACATGGCTTGAAACAACTAATAAATTTTGAGGTGGTGGAAATGGAGGAACCATTCAATACATTTAAGACACTACTAAGCATAAAATAGTTTCTAAATGCCAATGTAATTGTAGACTTAAGGAAGGAGAAGTTTTCCTTGGCATATGAAAATATGGTAGTACATGTCCTCCTAGGAGATGAAAAAGATAGAGCTCATGTGAAGGAGGCTTCTCAAGACAACAATGAAGAAAATAGTTCAATATTGATATATTTAGTTTTTAAAGTGCGTACGAAAACTAACGTATAACAACCACAATAACCCATAAACAAGATGTATAGATTTAGGAGGGAGTTTATGATACAAAGTCATTTAACAAAAGGATCGCAAAAGTCACAAACCACAAAATAAGGCAATGCAAAACATGTAAATCATATTCAAAGGGGCATATCAAATAATGAACTTCCTAGATTATCAAGAGTTGCTAATGTAAATGAGTACATAATAGATATGGAATGAACCTTTTAGGAGCAACACATGTGGATGGATGTACTTTACAATACATTAGTCTATAACTATGCATGTTGGTGGAACACACATAAAGACAACATTCCTTGTTGGCATGCATTTACAAACTTGATTAGAGTTTGATATATGAAACAAGAAGAGGATTATGATATCATTTTGAAATATAAGGGCTCAATTACTCTAGAAGATCATCTATAAGTGTGTATAATCACATGGAAAGGACATAGAGAATATGATAATTGATTATGCATTCAAATATTCTATTGGATATTAATACTAGAAATACAAACATGGTACATACACCAAGAGATGAGGTTTGATACTATGGATTCTGATGAGGTTTCAAAGGATTTTATCTACACATTCTCTTCTTAGGATGAAAAAAAGTAGATTTGTACTACATTGAAAGAGGATAAATAAAATCATATTTAAATGAGATTCAAAATAACTACTAAACCACCTCACTAAAATCCTCCACCTAGAGTCAAGTCATATGGAAACTGATAGAATGGATGGACAAATGAATACATCTAGTGGAAAATAGGTACCATACAACACATTAAGAAGGTGAAGATATAAATAAAAATCATCTTAAACTTAGTGAATAGAATATAGCCTCAATTGACAACCCACAATATACAAAATTTGGGGATTATTGGGATGAATAGGTATTTGTAGTTATCATTGAACTTTTGTTTAAATATAAAGAGTTCTATTTCCTTAGAAATATACAAGGATGAAGGGAATCAAATAAGAGGTTGGATTAATTAGAATGCAACTAAAGGAATGGACAAAACCATTAAATAAAAGACCCTATTGGTTCAATCTTAAAATGATAAAGAGTGGGAAGGTAGAATTGGACAAAATATTGGCCATCACAATCATAAAACTGGTCAAATACTTCGAATGGATTAGTCTCATGGTGGCTAAGAATTAAAAGATAGAAAAAATTAGGATCTCTATAGACTTCAAAGAATTAAAAAAAACATGCATTCATGACCCTTTCACAACACCATTTATAAAAGAAATCCTAAAATCTATTTTGAGATAGACACAACTATTTTGGTAGTCAATGATCTCAAGCTAAGAGTGTTTTCCATTGTGGTTCATAAATACATTCCATAGAGCTGGAAAAAATCCTCCCATGGTACCTAAAATATGTCTCCTAACCATATCAGGTCCAAATCATCCAAACATTCTTCATTAACTCTTCACAAGAAGATCACTTTCAAGGAGTCTCCTATCAGTTAGTTTTGGTTAAATTTCTACAAGAAGAAAAAGTATCTATCAACATAATATATCAAAAATTCATCTTCCTTATAATTCATCCTAAAGATGTTATCACCTCTCACATATCCTCCCCTAGAATAGTCTTAATGTTTCTTTAAAAAAACTTCTCTTTCATGGAATTCTAGTCAATTATTGTATGTCTTTCGATTCCCAAGATCCATATTAATGTCGAATGTTTCAATGTGGATAGGAATAATTTTAAACTATGTGCATATATAGTATAATCTTAACTTTTGCAAAAGAAATCAAAATCAAAGAGGAATCTGTTAGGATCCTTTACCATTGAGTCATAGAAGTTTGAAAAGGTTGAGGGAGGCATATTCTTCACGAATATATTTATTTCTTGGCCAACTATAGGAAAGTGGAAGGTATAAATTTCAATATCTTGTTCATTCTCTCCTCCAACATCCCCAATTATTGGATGAGAACTAGTAGTTGATGGAGAAGTTAAAAATATAGTATTAGAGGTAAAACTAGAATTAGGGGTTGAAGGTGGATATTGTTAAAGTGGATTAGTTTTAGGTTGTTGTAATCTACTTGCCAATCTTACTTCTTCTTACACTATAGGTGTTATGTTATTTTATGGGCGTAGGCTAGAGGAATCTTCCTAAAAAATATCTTGCTCTCTGGATGTAATAGTTGTATTCTACTACCCACCTTTATTTCATAGTGCTAGTAAAATGTTTGGCATTTAGTGTAATATTTAATGATATTAAGTCTTGAAAATGAGTCCATATATATGTAGAATGAAATAACTTTAAGCAACCCACTCACATATTTTGGTGCCATCCTTGATAATGGTGTGAAAAATGTGTGGCTTCCTATAATAACTTACAATCTAGTGTAGTATGGTCTCATGCTTTAACTTAAAGGATAAAGTTATCCTACATAAAGAAACCATCAATTTTTATAGGATACATTAAATTATCAACCAAGGATGTAAACTTTGAATGAGACCCACATTATATGTAGACTAGGAGTTTTCTGAGATTTCTACAATGCTTTCATGAATTGAAGAAGTCAATGAATATAGAGATAAACATTACTAAACTAACAAATAAATAAAAAGGTTAGACAATACTTTCTAATATTTCTATTACAAATCATAACTATAGGTAGATGATAATTTTAGTTGAAAGTCTTATATATAGAGTGTTTAATCAATAATTGCTACATGCACATTTAACTTATTATTGGATAGAAATTGGATGCATTCAATGACAACTAAATGCAAAAACATTAAGAAACAAAAAGTAGCATTGTACCTCAAGTTCTGTCTTATTTGGGTATGTGCACTCATTATGTGGAGTAACGAGCTAACAATCAAAGCCTTATGTAAAATCACTTCATAGAGATGAAACACTTCTTGTTTTTTGATTAAAATTGAAAACAAAACATAAACATAATGTTGGATCTTGATCCATTATTCTTTGTAATATATATAAACTCAACTAGTTCCTAACTAATTTGGAGTAATCATATTAAACCTATTGCTCACCCCTTTTAATTAGGGAGAGAGTTATTTGTTGGAAGAACACAATTGAAAGATTAATAAAGAGACCTAATAATAAATTTGTTAACATAAGAGAGAATATCTAATTATTGAGGTATGTGAAGAAAGGTATGTAACAAAACATCATTAAAAAATAATTGTCGTAGAAGAGTCCTTAATTCTACACTCATTTGGCAGTGGGAGTCTTGTGTAGCTACTCAATGGTTAGCTCACCACTCATTTACATGTTGCTACAACCCTATGTTTCACTTGCTTACATGAATATCATTGATGATGTCCTTTTCTTGGCTATAGCAATACCTACATGTCATCACGTCCATACTTATTTTCAAGTTAGTCATTCTTGAATATATTTACTCATCATGATAAATCATACCATGATCTAGAAATAATTTCAAAAATATAAAATTTGTTGTCATTTTGTTGTCATCAGGATAGCCATACTGATAAGGTGTCTCCGTTGTCAATGTTGTCATCGGGATAGCTATATCGATAAGGTGTCTCTATTGTAAAAAGTGTCAAGCTTGTCATCAGGGTATTTATCCTGATAAAGTGTCATTGGGATAAATTTCTCTACCAAAAAGTGGCTAAACCGCCTGTGTTAGCTACTCTGATGGGTGTTCAGGACCTCGGTTCGAGATTGCTATTCTAACATTGGTGTCCAGTAGTGGGTTGTCATTTTGGGATCGCTATCCCGATGTCTATGTCTAGTTTGGTTTTTAGGATTTGGGAGTTGAACAGTCATGCATTCCAAAGGTCTGTTGTGACTGCGAGAAGTTCAAATTTTGTATAAACTTTATTTTTGGGATGGAATGAATCACTTTTTGGCTTGCTCTAATTCTGAATTAGTTATGTTCTTGTAAACAAAATTGACAATACCGCAGGTTCACACCAAGTATTGTACTCTAAAGCCATAATTCAGATTAGTGGTATTAGAGCAGGTTTGCTCCTGTATGCCATATTGCATGTGATCAACATATCAAAGGCTTGGGTTGGAGACAATAAATCCTTTAGACTACCTTCCTCTAAGACACTCACGTTTGCAGATGTCAAATTTTCAAAATGATGATGACATTAAAATATTGGTTGAAGACGCATTGAAGAAGCAACATGAAGAAATGATGGAATGGTTTAAATAGATGTTGGAAAGTAGTGGGTCACAAGAAAACCTGCCATTCATCAGATATACTCCATTCAAGGTGCAGGTGAATTTTGATATTCCTACTTTCTGGGGAAATATTGATGTTGATGTTGTTGATGATTGGTTATCAAAATTGGAGCGGTATTTTTCTGCTAATCAATTCTTAAATGAAGAAAAAATTACTTTTTCTCTTCTCAAAGCTGAGGATCATGTGAATCATCATGGGAAGCAAAAGTATCATCTAAAGAGTTACAAACTAGAAATACATTAATTTTTTTTATCAAAAACCTACATGGGGAGAACTCGTAGAACACATAAAGGAAGAATATTTTCTTGCAGATACATACGAACAGAAGTATATGCAGTGGCAATTACTTCGATAGAAAAAGGATCAAATAGTTTAGGAATATACCAACATATTCCATGCTCTGTCAGCAAAGCTTGGCATCAAATATTCTAAAAAACATCGACTTCTGAAATATCAAAGTGGTCTTCATAGGTATATCCAAACTAAGATGGAGTTTCTAAACATAGGAACTTTATCTAGTGCTTACAAGTTTTCTTCGAAGATTGAAGAGAAGTTCAAACAAAAAGGAAGAAGGGATAAATTTGCAACCAATAAATGGAAGGGTGAAAGAAGCAAACCTACAGGAAAACAAACGACCAAAGAATCAATCTCCACTTCACCAATAAAAAATACATGGGGCGTGAAGAAAATACAACAAGATTCAGGTATGTGGTGTGAGGTTCATAAAACCCCCTCTCATAATACAAAACATTGCAGAACTATAAAGAATTTAATGATGGAGACCCATGAGGACAAGGAAGAGCCTGAGGTGGCAAAAACTTACATAGAAAAGGACCATGAATAGGTCATTGAGGCTGATCCATATGCAACAGTAGCTACTACAAAAATATTGCCTCGAGAGGATGAGGAAATATTATATTCACAAGTGTGGGTTGGGGGAAAATCCCTACATTTTATTGTTGATAGTGGAAGCCAAAAGAATTTAATATCAGCTGAGACTATAAAGTAGTTGAATTTGAAAACAACAACACACCCACAACCCTACTCGAGTTAGACATTCCATTAATTTTATACTAGGAATTCCATTACCTCATGAACCAATGTACCCTAGGTCAGCATTAAAAAATGATGAGATTAAAAGGCAGATACAAGAATTGATTCATAAGGGACATATCTGCCCAAGTGCATCACCTTGTGGTAGCCCAATTGTTTTAGAAAAGAAAAAGGATGGGACGTGGAGGCTCTGTATTGATTATCAAGAATTGAATAAAATTACAGTAAAAAATAGATACCCAATCCCTTTGATAGATGACCTTTTGGACCAGCTAAGGGGGGCCAAGTTCTTCACTAAAATTGATCTGAAATTTGGGTACCATCAAGTACAAATTGACCCAACAAATGTGTGGAAGACAACTTTTAAATCTAAGGAAGATTTGTTTGAATGGCTAGTAATGCCCTTTGGTCTAACGAATGCTCTAACTACATTCATGAGGATGATGATGTTAGGATAACTGGTGGACAACTGAGAGGGGGGGTGAATCAGTTGTCAATAGATTATGAAACTTTAAGCACACAAAACCTTTTGCCAGAATAGAAGATATAACAATTAAGCACAAACATAAATCATAGAACAATAAGAGGGGCTTGCACATGCAGGAAGGCCAATATCCTAGAGCACACTTCTCATCACAAAGGGGCCTCACTAACTACAAAATAAATCCATACTACAATCCAGAAAGATGAATGAACTACAAGAATAGAATCTCCTATGCTTGAGTATAGTTCTGGTTAAGCTCAATACAGAAGGTCTTAAACCTCTTACATAAACCCAATTCGATCACCTATGATCGACCAAAACCTTTGCATATGATTACAACTCTATTCGCACACAGATAATCCCATAACCCACATACCACAATCTACAAAGAGATCTTACATCATATTTATACGAACCCAGGACCTAAACAATTAGGTCGGCCACCTAAAAGATAATACAATAAATCCGTTACATAATCGCACAAACCAATGATAAACCAAGTCGGCCTAAGATAGAAACAACATAAACCAATCAATAAATCCAATCGATAATGCATCGGGAGCATCAACCAACACATTACGTAAACCAGTCCATAACCTAATAGAATAGAATCGAGCCTAAAGTAGGTCGCCATAAGCCAAATGAAACCTTTCAATCAACTAGAACACAAACAATATAACCATCATCATCCCAATAACCTTCTAGAAGAAGCACCAACACCACTTATCAGATTCATTAAAAGATCTTCAATAAAGCTCTGCTAGTAAAACCCTTACCGGTAACCAAAAGGCTTACTAGAATAAATGATAGCTTCTAGATCATCAAATCACAAACCAACTGAATGTGATATGCATCAGGAACACATGAATAACCAATCCAAACCAATTTCAATAGTTGAAACATACCGGAGAAGATCTTCAGATCAACATCATAATCCAACCACTCTATTGGAACTCGGTAGACAATAAAACAGCTTGTGTTGACATCAATGACAAACATCAATGCAACACATAATCAATTCCTTCAAATTACCAACAATCTCCCCCTTTAGCATTGATGGAAACACTAGATGTGAAAAACATCCAAGTGCTAAGAAATGCCAAACAAGTCTCCCCAAAGGAAGACATCCAACAATCTCCCCAAAATGATATGACAATGAAGTTCTGAACCAATAGACCAAACTCCCCCTATGAATAATATCCATGTTAAGCTCTTTTTTTCACATATATATCTCTCCCCCTTTGACATCAATGCTAGAAATATGACATAAACATCACAGAGAAAAAAAAAATCATAAATCCTCTGAACCACATAGCTGACTACTCCCCTTGAGTATTAGCACCAACTCATCAATCTAGAATGAATGATAGTTCTGATAAATGCATATCAGATTGATGCCAATTAGCATCACTCAAGTCTCTATCAGAGGGGAAAACACCCCCAATCTATCTCTGAAGTATTCAAATGATTCCTTAGGCAAAGGTTTAGTGAAGATATCTACAATTTGCTCTGATACCACTTGTTACAAGCTAGGGTTGTCGTTGCACCAAAAGATTGACCTTTCAATTCCTAGTACAACCACTAGACTTATAGAATCCATAGGAGGTTGTTAAACCATGTTACAAATCTCCATGAGGGATGTTGGCCCACTACCAACAATCCCCCTCCCAGCGTCACTCAACACAACCTGTGTGATTGGAACCTGTGATCAAGCTTTGATACCAATTGTTAGGATAACCAGTGGAAAACTGAGAGGGGGGGCGAATCAGTTGTCAACATATTATGAAACTTTAAGCATACAAAACCTTTTACTAGAATAAAAAATATAACAATTAAGCACATACATAAATCATAGAACAATAAAAGGGACCTGCACATGCAGGAAGGCCAACAACCTAGAGGGAACTGATCATCACAAAGGAGCCTCATTGACTATAAAAGAAATCTAGACTACAATCCAAAAAGATGAATGAACTACAAGAATAGAATTTCCTATGCTTGAGTACAGTTTTGGTTAAGCTCAATACCGGAGGTCTTAAACCTCTTACACAAACCCAATTCAATCACCCATGATCTACCAAAACCTCTACATATTATTATAACTTTATTCACACACATATAATCCCATAACTCACATACCACGATCTACAAAAAGATCTTACATCATATTTATACCAACCTGGGATCTAAACAATTAGGTCAGCCACCTAAAAGATAATACATTAAATTCCTTGCATAATCCTGCAAACCAATGATAAACCAAGTCAGCCTAAGATCGAAACAACATAAACCAAATAATAAATCCAACCGATAATGCATTGGGAGCATCAACCAACATGTTACATAAACCGGTCCATAACCTAACAGAATAGAACCAAACCTAAAATAGGTCGCCATAAGCCAAATGAAACACCACTGGTCAACTAGAACACGAACAAGATAACCATCAGCATTTTGATAACCTTCTAGAAGCCACACCAACACCACTTATCAGATTCATCAAAACATCTTCAACAAAGCTCTATCTATAAAACCCTTGCCAGTAACCAAAAGGCTTACTAGAACAAATGATAGCTTCCAAATCATCAAATCTCAAACCAACTGAATGTGATACGCATCAGGAACTCATGAATAACCAGTCCAAACCAATTCCAATAGCCGAAACATACAGGAGAAGATCTCCAGATCAACATCATAATCCAACCACCCTATCGAAACCTGGTAAACAACAAAATGGCTAGTGTTGACATCAATGCAACACATAATCAATTCCTCCAAATTGCCAACAGATGAATTATGTACTTAGACCATTCACTAATTCCTTTGTAGTAGTGTACTTGGATGATATACTCATCTTCAGCAAGACTTGGGAGGAGCATCTACAACATGTGGACCAAGTCTTCTCAACTTTGCTAGATCATGGACTATATACAAATAAAGAAAAGTGTTCCTTTGGTATGTAGAGCATTAGATATTTAGGATACGTTATTGATAGTGAGGGTGCTCATGTTGATCCTGATAAAATACAAGTAATCAAGGATTGGCCCTCTCCTAAAAACCTTACAGATTTATGCAGTTTTCTTGGGGTAGAAAATTTTTATTGTAGGTTTGTGCTGGTATTTTCACATTTATCTTGGCCCTTAAATCAATCATTGTGAGGAGTGAAAGCAAAGTTCAAGTGGATAGGTGCTCAACAACAATAATTCAAGTTAAAATGAAGGTTATGTTTTGCACCAGTTTTATCTATTCCCAATCTACAACAATCATTTGAGATACAAATCGATGCATCTGAATATGCTCTGGGAGCAGTTCTCATGCAACATGGTCATCCAGTTGCATATCACAGTGAGACTTTTTCTGATACAGTATGCAGGTATCCCACTTATGACAAGGAACTGCATCCCATTGTTCAATCTTGTAAGCAGTGGAAGCATTATATTTTGGGTAAGGAGATTGGCATTCACATAGATCACAAACCTCTTCAATTATTTCAAACACAAGGGAAGTTTTAGAATGATAGACACCAAAGATGGTTAACCTATCTTCAACAATTTCATCTTAATATTCGTCATAAGAAGGGAAGCACTAAAAAAGTAGCAGATTATTTGAGTAGGCCTCCAATTGCAACTATAAGTATGGTACTGGAATCATGTGATCATCAAACTGAAACCTGGGCTCACTTGTACAAGAATGATAATGAATTTGTAGATGTTTACAATCAATTTGTAAAGGGAAACCATGTGAATGATTTCTATTTACAGGATGGTATGCTTTGCCATTTTGGCCAAATTTGTGTGCCCAATGCAAAGCGCAAGAGGTTGATATAGGAAGCTCATTATAGCAAGGTTGCCAGTCATTTTGGAATAGGTAAGACTATTTTTATACTCAAAGACATTTTTAATGGCCAAAATTGAGGAATTATGTAATTTCATATTCAAGTTTATACAGCATGTGTTATTGCAAAGCCTACCAATCATAAACTAGGTTTATATACACCACTTCTTGTTCCGGAAAAACCTTGGCATTCGGTTTCTATGGATTTTATGTCTGGTTTCCCTCCCACCAAACAAGGGCATGATTATGTATATGTTGTAGTAGATAGGTTTTCAAAAATGGCAATAATAGTGGCTTGTAAAAAGATAATTTCTATAGAGGACACTGCAAATATTTTCTTCAAAAACATATGGGTTTATTTTGGTCTTCCAAATAGTATTTATTCAGATAGGGATAGAATATTTCTCTGTAAGTTTTGGTCTTCACTTTGTGAGAACATGAACATAAAATTAACAAAGTCTACTGCTTTCCATCCTCAAACAGATGGCCGAATAGAGGTAGTCAATCGGATGATCATCCAAATTCTACGCATGTATCACTCAAAGCATCCCCACACATGGGATGAAATCCTTACATATGTTCAACATAGCTATGCTAGGGAAATTTATAGTTTGACGAGTCACAACCCCTTTGAATTTTGTCTTGGTTACCAGCCATTAGCACCCATGGATGTTGCTATACCACATATTCAATCTGATTTGGTCCCAAGTATTGAAAAGGAGGAAGACATGGCAACACGGTTTATTGATAAAATTCATCATCTACAACAATAGGTTCATGAAATCTTGGAACACACCAATAAAAAATATAAGGAAAGGTATGATGAGCATCACACTCCCCATAATTTTCAGGTTGGGGATAAGGTGTGGTTGCATATTTAGAAAGAGAGATTGCAAGGCGCTAACAAGAAGCTTCACCCTCTAAGTTATGGCCCATATACAATCATTAAGAAAGTTGGTGATAATGCATTTGAGCTCAATTTAGCTCCATTTTTGGGTCTTCATCCAGTCTTCAATGTAGAACTGTTGAAACCATATTTTCCTCCACTATTGGATGTTGTTGATGTTGCAGAAACAATTAATAATACATAACTGAATCCATAAGCATCTTCTCTAGTACAATGTGATTAGGTTATGGACACCATGGTGAAAAACTTGAAACAATGACAAATTTATTTGTACAAAGTGGTTCAAGCAGGTCAGTTTCCTTGGCAGGGTAAATGGCTCACTCGGGATCAAATTTAAATTTTATTTACTCATCTTCTTCAGATTGTGGATGCAATGGGGCCCATTTATTTTCAAGGGGGGGAATGATCAGGAAATAATTTCAAAAATATCAAATTTGGAGTCATTCTGTTGTCATCGAGATAGCTATACCAATAAGGTGTCTCCGTTGTCAATGTTATCATTGAGATAGCTATACCGATAAGGTGTCTCCATTGTAAAAAGTGTCAAGCTTGTCATTGGGATAGTTATCCCGATAAAGTGTCATCAGGATATCTTTCTCTAACAGGTTTGGAAAATGTTGTTTAGCCGACTGTTGATGGCTATACAGATAGACATCCAAAGTGTCAAGTCTGTCATCAGGATAGTAAGTGTTATCAAGATAGCTTTCTCTATCAGGTTTGCATAAAGTGGTTACACCACTTGTGTTAGCTACTCCTATGGGTGTTCAGGACCCTGGGTCAGGATTGCTATTCCGACGTCGGTGTCTAGTAGTGGATTGTCATTTCGGGATGCTATCACGATGAATGCATCTAGTTTGGTTTTTAGGATTTGGGAGTCAAACGGACATGCATTCCAAAGGTCTGGTGTGAATAATCAGGATATAATTTTAGAAATATCAAATTTGGAGTCATTTTGTTGTCATCGGGATAGCTATACCAATAAGGTGTCTCTGTTGTCAATGTTGTTGTCAAGATAGCTATATCGATAAGGTGTCTCCATTGTAAAAAGTGTCAAGCTTTTCATTGGGATAGTTATCCCGATAAAGTGTCATCGGGATAGCTTTCTCTATCAGGTTTGGAAAATGTTGTTTAGTCGATTGTTGATGGATATACCGATAGACATCCAAAGTGTCAAGTCTATTATCGGAATAGTTATCCCAATAAAGTGTCATCGGGATAGCTTTCTCTATCAGGTTTGCATAAAGTGAATACACCGCCTATGTTAGCTAATCTGATGAGTGTTCAAGACCTCAGGTTGGGATTGCTATTCTGACGTCAATGTCTAGCAGTGGGTTGTCATTTCGGGATTGCTATCCTGATGTATGTGTCTAGTTTTCTTTTTCAGGATTTGGGAGTCAAACAGTCATGCATTCCAAAGGCCTGTTGTGACCGCAGGAAGTTCAAATTTTGTATAAACTTGATTTTTGGGATGGAATGAATCACTTTTTGGCTTGCTACAATTCTAAATCAGTTATGTTCTTGTAAACAAAATTGACAATACCATAGGTTCACACCAAGTATTGTACTCCGAAGCCATAATTCGGATCATACCATTTCATCAATTTTAACAAATAAACATGCACACATGTATATATTTATCATATAATTAATAATTATGTTCAAGTCTTTATATTTATCTTAAACCTAGGAAAGTGTCATGAAGTTTGTATGAAACTTCATCACTTTCTAAAGAATAACAAGATAAATAGTAGCAATTTAAAAACATTTGAAGGGCTCATCAAACATGTAGCTTATGCTCAAATTTTCTACTATTTTTTTATGAATATATAATTTTTACTAATTTTAAAAGTGGGCACCACCTTAAAAAAAAATTAAGCCTGCTCCCCCTATTTTTTTGTAAGTTATTTTATTGTGTATAGAATGAAGATTAGTTTTAAAAATTATAGTTTACATTAAATTTTGAAAAATTGGTTAAAAAAATTATGTCTAAAGTACTATGCATAGGTTTCTGACATAAAATGGACACATTAGCAAAATAAATTAAATATAAAAAACTTGACATATTTTAAACCTGAAACAATTATATGGTTAGAAAGCTAAGAGAGAGATTAACATTATTGTGATATTTTTTAACTTGACATTAAAATATGTACAAACTTGATGGATAACATGATGAACATTGTGTTTTTTTTAATAAAATTGCTAAAAAACACATATGTGGTTGTTGATATGTAAGTCCAATCCTTTGGGTTGGATGATAAAGATAAATTCAAACCTAAGGTCAAAACTTCCCAATGTAAGAAATAAATTGATTGCATTATAGAATTCTAATGTTCTTGTGAAAAAAATACCTCTAACACAGTATATTCTTTCACTTAAAATAAATTTGAGCACATTATAACATGCTCACATTTTTGTGAAGAGAATATCTCCCCTCTCTCTCCCCTCCCTCCTTTCTAAAACTATCTCTCCCTTCCTCCTTTCCTCTCTAACTATATTTCTATCTCCCTCTCTCTCACACACCTCTCTGTTTATCTCACATCTCTACCTCTCCCTCCTTTCTCCACCCTTCTATAACTATCTCTTCTTCCCCCCCTCTCTCCCTCTCTAACTACCTCCCTCTCTCTCCCCCTCTCTACACCTACTCTATATCTCAACTCTCCCCCTCCCTCCCTCCATCCCTCTCTTTCTACCTCTACCTCCCTCTTCCCTTCTTTGCCTCTCTCTCCTCTTCTCTTCTCACTCTCTAAATTATTCATGGTTTAGGGTTTGGGATAAAAGGTATAGGGTTGATAATACATGATGGAGGGTTTGGGGATTAAATTAACTTTGTTTAAGTTTTAGTTTTAAATAATTAATATCAAGTTTAAAGGTTTATCGTATATGGTTTTTAGGGTTTAAGGTCAATGATTAAGGGTTGAGGGTCTATCTAAATCTCTCTCTCTCACTTCTCTCTCCCCTCTCTTCCTCTCCTTTCATCTCTACTTCCCTCTCCGTAACTACCTCTCAACCCTCTCTCTATCACACCTCTTTCTCTCTCTTATTCATGATTTGAGGTTTACGACCTATGTTTTAGGGTTTTGGGTTGATGGTTTATGATAGATGGTTAAGAATTAAGGATTGATGGATTATATTTATTTTTTTAGGTTTTGATGTTAAATTAATAATATCAAGTTTTGGGGTTTATCATATATTAGTAAAGGTTTAGGTCCTATAATTTAGGGTTTATGATTTATGAGAGAGAGAGTTATAGGTCTACACACCTCTCACTCACATATATCTCTTACCTCTCCTTCTCCCTCCCTCCTTCTCTCATTCCCTCTCTCAAACTACCTCTCCCTCCCTCTCCCTGATAGGGAGAAACTCAAAAGGACTGGCTCAAACGGTGTGTTTGTAATCAATTTGGCTTCCAAGTTCCCTCAAAGGTGATTGTTGAAGGTTTTTCCGCTTGTTTAGGTAATTTTTTTTTTATGTCTTTACTAATCTATGCTTCATACCAACCCTGAGATCTTCCTACCATGTTAGTTCTTATCTTCATTCATACTTGCTCTCAAGACTCACAAAAGTGCAACTTTGCTTCCTAACTCCAAACACCAAAATCTCTCACCAAGAGTTGCAGGAAGTCTAGGACATTGTTTAACATCCTATTAGGATTATTTAAACTTGGTTTGGTGATCTATTCAATTGTCTTCTTACCCAATTTGAAGAAAAGCTCAAAGCAGGGCTACAAGGAAAGAGCCCCAATTAGCCCTCCAAAATTGCTAAAATGCTTATAAATCCATAAACTGCCAAAAAACCTCATGTAACCTTTAAATTTATGGATACCCTTTATGGATATATTTTAAATTTGTGCTATGAGGAGGCTTGATAGGACCGTACAACTATTGTCCTATAAATGTGCCTAAAAACAAGGGTTTTCAAGAGTTTTGAGTCTTCAAACACCTTATCACCATTCCAAAATCTTCTTCAGACCACAAAATCTTTTGAGAAGGTCTGTACAATAATTATAAATCCTTTCAACTTCCTTCCCTTTAATCATAAAGACAAACACTTGATGTGCAGCCAAGTTTAAAGAGGAAAAGTGCTCAAAAACCATTGTATTCAACACTTTGGCTACTCAAAATGCATTCCAAAAAAATATTCATTGAAACATCCTCCCATCTGGTCTAAAATATCTGTCCAAACTTCATTCCACCTTAGGAAACCGAAAATGAGGTCCACTTGGTGGGGGTTTGCAAAGAAGCTTTGTTTTTCACCATGAAAATTCACTAGTCGGGCTATAGGAGCTCGCCTAGTAAGCAACAAAAACCATTTTCTTTGTCATTTCCATCAAACCAAAACTTTTATAAACAAGAAGGATATGTACAGAAAATTGACTCTCAGAGGCCATGGAGAAAGAGCCAAAGAAAATCAAGTTGCTTCCATTGTTGAAGCCAAACCCTTACTCAACCAAGAACATGGCTAAAACAAAATAATTTTGATACAATGTTAAAACTCCACACCAGCACACAAACCTAGGTGAGAAAGATTTAAAACAAAATGGCACAACTTCCCAAATGAAAACAATACAGCCAAATTCTTAGGAAGTACGGACTGCTATAGCATATGGAGCAAAAATGCAAGAAAATTGACAAAATTCTTAGTTTTTGTATTGAATTCTTTTTGTTTTTGAATCCCAACCTGATACAAAGTTGTGTGAGGATTTAAATAGTAACTCAAAACCTAAATCATTCCCAGGTGTGGACCAATAACTACCTTTTGCTCTATTTTTACAAATTTTCCAAAAATTGTCAAAATGTTGCTTGACAACTTTGACAATTTTTGGTATAATGAGCATTTTTTACTTGTGAGCCACATAGACTTAACTCTACCATGTGAAATGGTTTAATATAACCATACAAACATATTTCAATTCCTAACAAGGCTTTATAAGGTGTTTTGACCATTTTTCCACATTTTGCCCATTTCAGGCTTGCAAAGCATAAAAGGTCAAAAATTGACCAAAAACTCAAAAAACAACAAAACTAAGACACAAAGGACACTTAAGCACACAAAACATACCCTTTGGACATACAAAAAGTCCATTATTCAATTGGGACCAACATAGGCCATTTCAAACCAAAATTTGATGAAGTGCTCCATGAGCTTCACTAGGTGCTCCTGCACCACTCCCTCTCACTATTTCAACCTTATTTCTCTCTCCCCTCTCTACCTTTCTCTCCTTCCCTATTTCTCTCCATTCCTCCCTCCCCACCCCCTCTCTCTCCCTCTACCTCTCTATTTCTCTTATTCATGATTTATATTTTAGCATTTAGGGATTAAGTCCTAGCGTTTAGGTTTTAGGGTTGAGGATTTAGGATGGAGGGTTGAACATTGAGGTTTTAGGGATTAAAATTAATTTTAAGGTTTTAGTGTTGTATAATTGATGTAAAATTTTAGGGTTTATGTTTGATGATGGATGGTTGTGGGTCTCTCTCTCTAACTATCTCTCCCTCCCCCTCTCTCTATCTACTTATATATCTCACCTCTCTCTCTCTCTCTCTCTCTCTCTCTCTCTCTCTCTCTCTCTCTCTCTCTCTCTCTCTCTCCAATGAACTCTTGATCCCTCCCTCCCTATCTCTCTCTCTCTCCTTCCTTCACTCTCTACTTATACCTACCTACCTTTACATGTGTGTGTGTGTCCATCCTTTCACTCTTCCTTCGTACCACCTTATCTCTTAGTCTTTGTATCTTTTTCTCTAGCTCTCCCCATCTCTTCCTATTGAAGTCTCCATGCCTGTTGAGTACATTATAACATGTTTTCATTTTAAGAGATACAATAAAAAGGAAAAGGATCCCCCAATTTAGGATCCGTGATTTGTTTTTGTTTTTGCAATTTTTGCATTATTTGATAAGGAAATTCTTTTTTCATTGTGTTGAGGATATATCAATCATTTCTTCATCTTCCAACACGTTTTTGTTTTGCTAATATAGAAGAAGTAAAATTTCATGTTTTTAGACCAATTTTGATTCTATGAATTAATATTTTCATGTTTTCAGTGTTGGAATGATATTTATCATTTTTTTTGTTTGAAAATGATAATATATAATCATTTCATTCATACTTTTTACTAATTATATTAAATAAATATAGAATTGAACATTTAATATGAAATAAGTGAGCAAAATGTAATGATTTTGTAGAATTGTGAAACCAAAAATGAAAAAACATAATTGTGTAATTGGAGAAATCAATTCTTGAATTTTAAGTTACATTCTCTTTGTATTTATATGTTTTGTGCATACCACTTTTTCAACATAGTTCATGTGTTTCATACCATACCATTCCTAGAGATAAATGTATAGATTTAAAATTTCCCTACTTCTAGTGACTAACATTTATTGCTAAGATTTATGTAAGTTATCTTTCTTCTATCACTTGTGATATATCTATACCTTCACACACATTAGAAGAGATTCATAGCTTGATGGAGGCGGGGAGAATGTTTCTATTTTTCAATAACTTTAAGCATAAGGACTAATTTGAGCCATGAGAAGAGAATTGGTTTGATAATTACATAGTCTTACCATAAGGTAGTCATCCAAAATTTTACGTAGGCATCACTCTCTAATATAACCATGGTATTCCCTATAAATTTGGAAAATCGTTACAAAAATTGTTGCAAAATTCGATACTTAGAGCCTAATGTTATGTAAAAGAAGAATATACTTAGCTCTAGGAATGGCATTGAAGATATTTTGATTTAGGTGTTGGAATATGTTGTTGGTTCTCCCTTTACCTTTATTTGATTTTCCTTTTGAGTGGTGTGGGAATCAAAAAATCATTATCAATGATGACTTAGTATTTATAGGTGTACTTCCTAATCTCTCATAACTATTCTTAAAATAAAAAAACTTGGATGCGTCCACATAGGGATATTTTAGGATCTTAGAGATACTATAGAGTATGTTGTCGGTGAATGAAATTAAGAAAGCATAAACATGACCTTCACCATGGTGGCAATCCATTCATAGAACCACCCATCTAGAAAAGGGTTGACGATTCCTATTCCATACATGACTAATTTCTTAGAAGATGGACTCCCACAACTTGTTCATGAGATTTAGTTGAAGCCCAAGGGAGGAGAATATTAGCAATGGTTATGAAATTTGTACTTACATCTATCAATGACATTTTCTCAAAAGTTCCTAAAGCCTTTTTAATGAATCCATTTTGTATTCATCTTGCCTTCCTTAGATATAGAACTTGCTTTAGAGGAGAGTATCATCCCTCCTTCGCATCTCCCATCTTCCCTCTCTATACCATCTCCTAGTATTTATCCATCCATTTGGATTGGTGAAAGTCCATAACTTTTTTAGAAGTTCTCATTATAGCATAGGCAAGAGAACGCAATCAAAGGCTCTATAGTTTGGTCCTTTTACACATACTAATTTTGCAGTTTTTTTGGAATTTTGTAAAGAATTTTCAAAAAATCCATTTCATGTCTATCCTCCGCTCATGGTATTCCATAAAATTGCATTTATTTGACCCCTTTTTCATCCAACCTTTGTGCACTCTCCCTACTTTGACACTTCTATCATGTGTCTACTAAGCTAGTCACAATGATTTCCTCTTCCCTCTTGCTCTTGTTTGTATCCTAAAGACCTAATAAATGAGGATGTGATGGCATCATGCTCAATACAGGAATTGAAAGCTTCGACATTCCCCCTCCATGGCACCCATACCTACACCATTACTCTTCATCCTCCTTTTGTCCTATTTCATTTATTTTTCAAATTGGTTCAGTTTGTTTGTTTATTTATTTTTCCCTGTGAGCTATCTACTATAAAAATGGTTGACATAAGAGAGGTGACACAAAGGGTGACCACCATCACTATTGATTTTTTATTTTTTTTGAATATATTAATTATATTATAGATGTCAACATAAATTTTGTATAACATTTATGCATATCTTGAAAAAAAGCCAACAACTCTATCACTTAAGAAATTTTTTTGAAAAATCACCATGATAATTAGATCTCTACATAGGGGCTTCACAAGATTTGGCTAATTTAATACCAATTCATTAGTTTAGACTCTTCAAACTACCCATTCTTGATTTTATTTTGTGTCATCATCATTCTTTATATTTCTTATATATTTTTAAATTGTATCTCTTTGTGATTCTTTGCCTATAGGGTTAACTTCCCATGTTGTTTTTAACACTCTCACTCTCATGGTCCATTCTAGTTGGCCTCCTCTCCATTTTTCTCTCAAATTTATTTGTTTCGGTAATTTATTCCTGATTTCCTTGGTTAGCTAATATTTAATTTCTTGAAATCTATAGATGCAGTTGATTATAATGGCATATCCTTGATCTATGGGATCGACCCACACATATTTTCAAGATTTTTGGAAACTTGAATACAAAAATTAATTGTGATATTATCATTTTTTCATATAGTATAACAAATTGATTCTATTAAGACTTACTCTTCTGAATGTTATTTGAAATATTTGGAAAGAGTGCAACAATAGGATTTTTAGGGATAAAAGTGTTATTCTTGAAGTGGTTGTGGATAAAATTTACAGGAGTATATTTGAATGTATCTATGGCACTGATTATGGACCTACTGCTACAGAAGACTTCAACGATAGGCGGAACCTCTCTACTACTACTACTAGCAAGGAGAAGGGAAGAGAAGGTCTCATTTGGTGTTTTCCTCCTCAGGGGTGGATTAAGGCTAACTTTGATGGGGCCTCTAAGGGGAATCCGGGTAAAGCTGGATATGGGGGCATTGTTAGGAATTTTGCTGGAAATTGCATAGTGGAGGTGGCTTGTCCTTTGGGGAGTCAAACAAGTCATTTTGTTGAAGCCTCAACTGCCCTAAACACCTTAATTATAGCCAAGAGTCTTAATCAAGATAAATTATGGCTCAAGGGAGACTCACTTAATATTATTAAGTGTTTGAAGGGGGAGTCAGAGCCATCATGGTCAATTGAAAATATTATCATGAAAGCAAAGGAAATTATTGCTAGCTTTAATGATATTATTATTCAACATGCCTTTAGAGAAAAAAATATGGTGGCGGACTGTCTGGCGAACCTTGTTGTTAATTTCGATTCCCAAATGATTTGGCATAGGGAAGATGTCAACATAAACATTAAAGAGCTCCTTAGAAAGGACAGATATATGGGAAGGGAAAGACTGCATAATCATGACAGAGAATATGAATAATTTATGCCTTGATAGAAAGGTAATTATTACCTGGCAAAGCGGCAGATCCCTAACCATTTCTTATAACACGTCGCACGCTTTGTGGGTCACCCAGTTCAAATTCTTGAGTAACTATAGGAAAGAAGTGCTGAGTTTGCAGAGGAATAGAGCTGATAATCTGAAATCAAAGATTGGAGGAGATTTAAGGAGGGAGGAACCAGACAATCTGTCAACATGGAAAGTGATGTCGAAAGTGTGGGTGAAGCTGGAAAAAGGATCCCCCACAAGCTTTATGGAGAAGCTAGCGCATTATGAAAAAGGTAGGGTAAATCTCGTCGTTTCCAAAATTTCTAAAAATTGGTGTAATGGTTCCTTTAAAATCTATGGGGTTAAGTTCAAGTTGGATGCGGGCCTCATTGCTACTATGACTGGCATGCCCCATACTAGGCTTAATTTTTTTAGAGACATTAAAGTCTCCAGCAACGTGGTTAATCTATTCCCACGGAAGGAAAAAGAGAGGGATAGAATTGGCAAAGCCACAGGGGGTTACTATGAAGTTGCTAATATCAAGAAAATCTGGGGCTGGGTTTTGAATGCTATAATGGAATATATCATAGTTGAGGGCTGATTCTCCAGGGCCCACACCTACCACTTTGTTCTTTTAAACCATTTTAGACACGACAAAAAGGTATCCCTGTCCTACTACCTTTTCAGGTCCCTCTCCAGGTCCCTCAACAAACACAGTAAGAATCCCTCAAGTATGGTTCTCCATTGTGGGCTTTTGTTGCTTATTTATGAGCACTGTAAAACCCTCACCCTACTAGAAAATAAGAGATTATCCGCCTCTCCAGGGAAGAGAAAGATGGAGGGAGGCGATTCCAACAAGGAGAAGGCGTCTTCTAGCAAAAAAAGTAAGAGTTCCCCTGGGATTGAAACTGAGGAAATTGAAAAAGAAGGTAGTGAAATGGAGATGGATGATTCTAATGATGAAGACATTTGGAAAGATGTGGAGGTGGGTGTTGAGAATAAAGTGGTGATAAGTCTGACAATGAAAGCCCTATCCATAGTGACTGCCCTGGCAAGGACAACAACCATCCTATGGAGGATGTGCATAACAAGGACAATGAGGAAACTGATGCAAATTCTGAGAGGGAAAGGAACAAGGAACCTGAGAAGGATATGACTAAGGACATTTTAAGAAAGGACAAGGAAAGTGCGGATAAAGGGTTAGTCCTGAACAACCTTAAAAAACTCACTGAGACGAGACTAGATTATGACAGATGGACCTATGAACTCTTGAAGAACCTAGAAAAAAGGGGGAAAACATGGATGAGAAGAGGGAGAATGACAATAGGGAGCAGATAAAATGGAAGCAGGATATGGAGAAGAAGGTTAAAACGTTGGAAGAAGGGAGAGAGGCTATAAAAAAATTGTTGGGCTTTATCCCAAATATCCTGTCAGCTATCACTAAAAACTTGGAGAATATTGCTAAGGTCTTTGATCATACCAGCTCTCCTAAACCAGTGGTGGATCTTGACATGGATGATGAAACTATCCCGACTAGTAATGGTGAAGCTACTCCGGTTGGCAGTGCTGCTAAGAGGACCAGGGCGAGTGTCAAGAAAGTTGTGGCTGCTTCTGCTAAGGATATCCCCAATCTCAAGGAAAACATCAAAGATCTGCATGGGATTAGCAACACCCTAGCTAATGCCCTGAAAAATATCAATTAGTTTCTCTTCTAGTGTCTGGTTGGTTTTGCTGGCTTTGTGGGGCTTTAGTCGGTTTTCTCTGGTTTTCTGCTGGCTTTTTGTAGGCCTGTTCCTTTTTGTCTCTTGTTTCTTTTTCTGTTAAGCTTTGGTTGTAAAGGGTTTCGGGGCCCCTTCAAAACTTGTTTTTACCTTAATCAAAAACAAATTGATTCTATTAGATAATATTTTCATTAAATTATTAGCTATCTACACCTTTCCTTTTCAATTAATTTCTTAAAATTAACATTTATTTTTAAATTATCCATGTCAACTATCATCAACGTAATCCATATTGATTTATATTATATACAATTTATTTGACTAATCTAAATCATATTTAAAATTAATTATCAATTTATTTAATTGACTTATTAGTATAGGCAATACTATTGCATTCACTGAAGCGTTTTAATCAATTAGTTTGCACCAATCAAAAGTGATTATTATTTTTGCTTTAAAAAGAAACTTGAGATTTTTTTTTTTAAATTTAAGATATTATAAAAATTATGTATCTACATTATGATTGGTTTTAAAAAATTGGTGTTATAGGAACAATAGATTTTTTACGTTTTTTTTGGATTTCTTTCTATTTTAAAAACTAAAATGTGTATTTAAAAAAAAATACATTTTTTATTATTAGTATTGTTGTAGACAATACTATTGCATTCATGAAGCCCAATTAATCAATAAGTTTACACCAATTAAAATTGATTATTATTTTTGTTTTAAAAGAAAACTTGGTTTTTGTAAAGTTGAGATTTATATTTTTAAATTTAAGATGTTGTAAAAATTATTTATCTACACTATGATTGGTTTAAAAAATTTGGTGTTATAGGAGCAAATATTTAGGAATGATAGATATGTTAGGTTTTTTTTGGATTTCTTTGTATTTTAAAAACTGAAATGTCTATTTTACATAGATTTTTTTTATTTTTTTTATTTTTGACAAGCGCTTTTGATTGGAGCTATGAAGGGCCAAAGCATCCTCTTTGAAGCACCCTACACAGCCTGAGAGCATAGTTGTCAATTCTCTAGCCAACGAACGAAGAGCAATCAACTTGTGAGTATCGGGGGGACTAAGACCTTTATCTAGTTGTCTGCCAAGTCAGCAGACCAAGGTAGCGACGGATGGTGTGGAACGGCAGGGCGGAGAGGGAACAAGCCCTGAGCATCGAACTCATGACCTCCATTGAAGGAGGCTTGCAGTAGTACCGTTGCACTATGGGGTGAACCCTTTTTTTATTATTATTATTTATAATATTGTAAATAAAATATTTTTTCTAAATAGACATATAAATTTTAATATTTTTCTTTTAATCTCAAGGTATAGATAATAAAACCAATTATAAGGATTTGACTCAATTTAAATTAAATTAAATGAAAAATTAAATACAAATATTTCTATTAAAAAATAAACCTAATTATTATATCTATTCATTATAATTTATTAGTACTTGTCGTAGGCAATACTATTGCATTTAGTGAAGCTGCTTTATTCAATTAGTTTGCACCAATCAAAGGTGATTATTATTTTTTCTTTAAAAAACACTTGGTTTTTGTAAAGCTAAGACTTATATTTTTTAATTTAAGATATTATAAAAAATTATTTATCTACACTATGATTGGTTTAAAAAAATTGGTGTTATAGGACCAAATTTTTAGGGATGATAGATTTTTTAGGTTTTTTTATTTATTTCTTTGTATTTTAAAAACTTGTTGGTGTAATTATTTATTCATGTTGGATATTATTACACCTTACTTAAGTTTACTTAGGATAATTCATTTCATAGTACTTTGGGTATGAGACACTTGGGTGTTTGTGCCACATTTGGATAGTGTGTGTAGGAGAATTTCCACCTTTTGTGGTCTTATCTTATTGTTACATTCCACCTTCAAGGGTGATCCACCTCATGTAAAATATTATATTGTTTCTCCTACCTACCCTTGTTTCTTATTGAGCCACATGTCATGTTTGTGTGCTCACATATCCATATAGCCTTGCCTATATAAGCAAGCTCATACTCTTTGTATTGAACAATTGATCATTTATCTATTGATGAGAATACAACTTATTCTTGTCCTATATTTTATCTCTCTATTTTGAATTTTTCATTGAGATCTTGATCTTGGCAAAATCTCACATGGTACAAAGCCATTAGAGCGTCATTGATTTGTCTTTAGGAGATATTTTGAAGGATGTCGAGAGGTAGATCTAAGGAGAAGCATCTTTTAGAGGTGTCCTAGACCAGATCTGACCTCGACATTGCATCTGGGAGGCTGTTTCCATTAAAATCGAGTATAAACTTGATCATATTTGGCAAAAGTCAAATTTTGGGTGTTGGAAGAAAATTTTGCCCAATTTGAGCGGTATGATACGATTTTGTTAAAAGAAAATATATGTATATTTTTTCTGTGAAAATTTTTAATTAAATAACATATTTTTGTTACTTTTCTCAGTTCTTTAATTTAAAATTGTAAAAAAAAATTGTTTACACAAAAAATTTTTTTGGGGGATGGTTCATTAACCCACCAACCCCCGAATCATACCTTGTCTGCAGATTTGTTTGTGGCAGGGTCTGCTTGTACGGCTGCCGACATCATCTCTTGGCCTTGCCTTCAGTCTCTAGCTCTACCTCTAGCCTCAAGTTCCACTCCCCCTCCAGCCTCTGGCACTGCCTTTCCTCCCCTCGATGCATGCCTTTCCTCCCACCGGCCTGTAACCGCCCATGCTTTGTGGTCTCTCGTCGGTGACTTGAACTCTCTGAGCTTTGTAGTCTCCTATTGATAGCCTCCTACCACCCACCACGTAGCTTCTCTGCACATCATCAATGCAGCAAATGGTCCCATAGACACGTGGTAGCTGGTCATTCGTCCAACCATCGTACATCGAGACCCAGTCATCCTGTGACATCAATGCCCTGTTGGTGACGGGTTTGGCACATTGGTGATTGTACCTATGCCATGAAGGGTAGGGAGGAAAAGTTTTGGAGGGGCTATATGGCTGTCAAATTTAACCTCTCATATTTTGATGTCATCATTTTTTGAAAATTTGGCAGGCCCCTCATGTTGAGCTTTTTTATTTTGCAGTTCAACTTCAAATGGCCATATCTTGCTCATTTTTGCTCCTTTTTTGGTGTAATTTTTTTTTAAATGGGCTAATTTTTTGTTTAGTTTCTCATGGTGGCATTATTTTCTAATTTTGATGAACAGATATTTCATAAATCTCAGTTTTTGGTGACTATATCTGTCTAATCCCCATTCTGCAAGTTCGGGGACTCCGTTTGGGCTCATACGAACTCCTTTTCAGGTGTCATTTTTTTTAAAGTGCATAATTTTTTATCTACTTTCATAATATGTTATCAATTTATAGTCATTTTAAGTAAAAATTATACTTTCATAATATGGGTTTTTTTTGGCCAATTTGGCACTTGTATTGCATAGATCTATCTTTTTGGTCTTTTGCATTGTAGTTCTTAGCCTATTGGGGTAGTTGTAAAACAGAATTAGAATTCCACCTTTCCATTGTTTGCAAGTGGCCTATTGTACACGCCCTACATATGAAGTGCCAAAATCATAATTTTTTTTTTTGGGGGGGGGGGAGGGGTACTTTTATTGAGTGAATTTGGGGGGTGTCTCTTGTGATTTTGTTCTCTTGTGTTATTTCCTTTTCTGCTATGGGTTATCCTAAGTTTCCTCTCTTAACTCCTCATAATTATTCTACTTGGAAAATCCTAAGGCTGGTCTTGTTGCTCACTTGGATTGGCTCACTAAAAATATCATGGCAATCGGTACCTTAAGAAAGTATCTCATCTTTTATATTGATAAATGTACCCCAATTAAGGATGCTTGGCAAAATTTTCAAGACTTATATAGTCAAGATGATGAGATTAGGGGATATCATATTGATAGTGATCTCACCATGTTAGATCCCAAGAAATTTGATACTATACAAGATTATGTCACTAAGGCAAAAGAGTTGAGGGCACAACTCAAGGATTGTGGCATTGATAAAAAGTTACTCAATTGATCTTCAACTTGATGGGCAAACTTCCACAAGAATATGCAACATTTGTTTCTAGTTTCCTAACCCATAGGATGGCAATGGGTTCGAGCTACACAATGCCTACATTTGATTCTTTTGCCAAAATGTTGATGATGGAACAAACTAAGTTGATAAGAATGGGTGTTCTTAAGACTTCTAAGTCTCAAGCATTAGTGGCAAATCAAGGGAACAAAGAAAATCAAGGAAAGGACAACTCAAACAAGAAGAAATGGCAATCAAAGCCTAAGGACAAAGAATCACCTTCTCCACAACAAGGAGATTAATCCTCTTCCAAGAAGGACAATTCACCAAAGAGGGAGAGACCTACTTGTGCCTATTGTAAAAAGGTTGGTCATGAGGAGCATCGTTGCCATTCTAAGAAGATTGATGAGCTCACACACACCCTCAAAAAGCACAACATTGATTTTCTTAATGCCTACAAGAAGGAGGATTCATCAAATTCCACTTCCTCACATTCAAAAGGGAAAGGGAAAGCCTTCATGGCCTCAACAAGTGGGAAGACTCACTATTTTGGGACAAGGAAAGGAAAATCTCTTTGTGCTACTACAAGTCATGATTCAGGGAGATGGCTTCTAGATTCAGGGGCTTCTCATCGTATGACATCTTCACAATCTATGTTTTCTACATTTGAGCCTTGCACCATGCCATAGATTTTGATGGGTAATCATACATACATGGATGTGATTAGGAAAGGAACTATTTTCATTGGGGATAACTCCTTCAATGATGTGTTGTGTGTACCATATTTGACAAACAATCTCCTTACCATCTATCAAATCACACATAGGGCAACAAAGAATATTGTGGAGTTCACACCTGCGTTAGTTTTCATTAGAGACTTGGTGGTGCAGGTGCATTTGGAAGACCAAAGGACTCAATGAATACATTAAATACTTTTTAAGGTCTTAGGAGTGAAGGAACAATAAACTATGATGTATTGAAGCCCATTATGGCTTTTTATGATGAAAAATGTAATAAGTTTGTAATTTGTCCTGAAGGGCCTGGTAAGAACCTTTGGACCAACAAAAAGATGTAATAGGAATTTATGGTTAGGGATTATAGAAGGTTTAGACAAGTTTAATAAAACATTTCATGACCTTGAGAGTCAATAGTTAGGAGTTTTAATCAAATTATGTCATTTTCCCAAAGTTGACAAATTTGAATATTTGAAAGGCAACGGCTAGGTAGTTTTGGGGGGAAATTAGTTTTTTAGAGTTAAATGCTTTAAACATGAAATGTAACCAATCAAAGGTGGTTGATATAGTTAGGGAGAAGTTATAAATAGTTGATGTAATGCTTTGTACGACAGATCATGCTGGTGTACGGACTGTGAACCAAGAAAATAAGTAAAACACTTTATTCTTTGCCATTTTTTTATGTTTGGTGCATTATAATTTTGGTTTTTATTGGTGGTGTTGATCTCCAATGCTTTGAGAAATTTTAGGAACTGTGGATACATTGTTTTATGCACTGAAGATTCATTTTTGGTTTCAGTTTTACACGTTTGGACTGACTGTCCTCACAGTTTTGCTTGCATTTTCTAAATAGTTGATAGTTTTCAATGAATGAAGTCATTCCATGAATTCTCCAGGCCTAACATTCATGGGATGATATATTTATAACATGTATTATAGCAATCTAATAGGGTATGTGCACATAAGTTGAGAGGAGGGTGATCACCATGAGCCAATGAGCAAAAAATGCATTGAAAATGCTTGCTAAGGAGTAGCAGTAGAAAATTCACCTTAAGGAGGGCTATATTTGATGATTGATAGTGTCAAGACATGTCATATGGAAGGTTAATCCATCATCATTTGGATGGTCTAGTTTTTGGAAGAGGGGCATGTGAGAAACCCTACTTTTAAGGGTTTGTGAGAGACTAAAGTTGGGGTTTTGCATCTAAAAAGGTCAAACCTTGAAATTAATTGCATTTTCCTTATTTTTGAACCATATTGGATGACTTTTGAGACTTTGGGAGTTAGGGAGTTAAAACATTATATACTTCCTTTGTAAAATTGCCATTTTTGGAGTCCGAAAATAGTGTATAGTTATAGGACAACATATACTTTCCAAACCAGATGCAATATTTTGGTATGTTAAAGAGAATCCAAATGGGTGTCTGAATATATAATTTGTTTGTTTAGTTGTTTGGGAAAGTTGGTAGAAAACAATTCATTTTCCTCGGTAGAGGGCTAATTGGGCAAATAGGCCTAGAAGGCTAAAAAGAGGGCTTTGCACTTAAACATTCCATACCTTTGGAATCATTTGGAGAAGTGTTGGTTTGCATTTGAACTATTTGAGCCATTTGGGTGCTAGTAGGCCTAGGGGTTTGAACCTTGTATTTCCCTTATAAATATTAAAGGTTCAATTTATCACACCCTTCCTCTGCATCACTTGGAGACTAGAGCTATTATTTTGAATGGAGTGGTGGATCATGCATCTCATTTATACTCCTTTTTCATATTTTTTTGATGAGGATGATTTCACATATGATTATTCTACACATGATGATCACACTTCTTGTGATGATTCGGATTTTGAGGAGAACTTTTGGTACTTGAACTTGGGGATTCTCACATGTGACCCTATTCTTGAGCCTTGCATTTCATCTCCTCCTGTTGATACCACATCACCTATTGCACTTGATGAGGTAGCTAGTGCGATAGTTTTTCCTTCTTGTGATTTGGTGCAATAGGATATATCTTGTTTTCCAGCTTCAATTTCATGGGATGATTACTTGACAAACATTGTAGGTTTGTTTATGGAATCCTACATTGTAGATTTGGGAGACATCATTGATGGTATTCATCTTCTCTTTGATGAAGATGATCCTTCTTTGATTTTTGTGGGGGAACACTCTTACCCTCTTGTTCATTTTATACATGATCACTCTTTTGAGGTTGACATGATTGTGGATTCTTATGTACAGCAGCTGGAGGAGGTCTCTTTATCCTTAGAGGAGACATATGAGTCTTTGGGACTTGTTCTACATTCATCTCCACTAGATCTCGAAGTACCTTTTTCAGCAGTGTAGAGCAATTCACCACCTTTGGAGGGGGTATCTTTTGGCGTCGACATGGGGACTTTTGAGCAGTTTTTCAAAGACTTAATGAGTTTTTTTCCTACATCTTCCCTTCATGATTGGGGAGACTTCCTGGATACACCTTTGGTTTTTTTTCTTCCTAAGGGGAGGAATGTTGTTCGATGTTCATGGAGTATTTTCTTCATTCATCTTCAATCTTCTACCATTGGTGCAGATTCTACATTGAGGGGGGGCTACCTAGCTTCTCTTCTTCTCTCATATGGGGGGGGGGGGGACTTTTTCCTCACATGGGGTTTTTTTCCTCACATACTTCTATGAGATTCATCTCGTATAGTTTTCATCTCTCTTTTGGGGGAGGGTTTTTCTCTCTTTCCCTGCTTTATGAGAGATTTCATTGGTTTGCATGCATTTTCATTTGAACATGGGTACCTAATATGGCCTCATAGCTGGGACCCATCTTGCATTGTTTAATTGCATTGTAGACTTAAGTGCATTCCCCTAAGTTGCACTTAAGGGGGGGTGTTGGTGTAATTATTTATTCACGTTGGATATTATTACACCTTACTTAAGTTTACTTAAGATAATGTATTTCATATTAGTTTGGGTATGAGACACTTGGGTG